>NC_135808.1:26305029-26431265 GCF_964213995.1 Mustelus asterias | reverse complement strand
CCCCGTGATATTATAGAATGGCGGGGGCAGGCTTGAGATGGCCGAGTGGCCTACTCCTGCTCCTGATTTATGTGATTGTGTCTCTAATGGGTCTAAATAATATCTTAGTATCACGGACAGAGTTATGACGATGGTCTCTCTCTTTCTTGAATCTCCTCGCTTCCTTTAAGTCAGCAAAGAGATGGCTTTGCCGAAGCTGAGGATGGGGGAGGGATTTAACAAATCCACTTGGGATTGACCAAGCTGCCTCCCGAGTTGAAGAGCCAGGCCTGGGCATGCACACTGCGGGGTGGAAAGTAACTGCCAGGTTCGATGGCACTCAGTGCCATTAAATACTGATGTCTCCAAGCAGCGGAGAAACTTACCGGGATACCAGGAGGACCAGCGGGGCCGACAGGACCACTTGCACCAGAAATACCCTAGAGGCAAAGAAACAGACCATGTGAAAACAATACACAGAAGCAAGCACAATGTATACAGAGCCGCCTCTTCCCACAAACTGGGAGCATGCCCGCCGTGGTGATGGTGGTGTTGTCAGGGATAAATATTCTTGCCTCTCAGTTTCTATTCTCTCTCTCTCCTTCTTCTTATATTCGCCCTTCTGTCTCTTTCTCATTCCCTCTCTCTTTCTGCCTCGCTCTCTCTGAGATGCCCTAAATATGTTAGGGGCTGTTTTTAAACCAAAAGAAAGGATGCGGGGCGGGATTCTCCAGCCTCACTCGCCTCAAAACTGGAGAATCCTGCCCGAGGTCAATGGATCTTTGCATGGTCCCCCCTTCGCCCACCACAATTCCCGCGGTGAGTGGGACGGCTCGAGAATTCTGGCCCTGGTTTGCTCGCGCAGATTCAAATTAATTACAACAGATTTATTCTAGGGGCTTTTTGCGTGTACAGAGTACAAACTGAAACTAAAACTGCATCCTGTGCAACACCCTAATGACATCACCATCAAATCACGTGACCGGCTCTTAAGAAACCCACTTGAATGTTGAGCACTTTTTCTCCCTTTCTCTCTCTTTCCTCAGCTGTTTCGTCATCACCCTGACTCAGTTTCTTGAATCTTTCCCAATCTCCCTCTCTCTATTATCTGCATGCAGCCCTCACGCAGTTTGCCCCCGACACTTTTTCTTTCCCCTCATGTACTGTAATCCTCAAGTTCAATGTGTTTCATGCTCTCTGTTGACCTCTCCTCTCTCTCGACCTCTCCTACAGCAAGCCAAAACATACGTGTGCCAAACTTGCCTCACACAAATTATCATCGCAGCAGCCTCATACTGTGACATTCTTAATACTGCATTCTTAATACTGATATTCTATGTAGGATATAGGGCACAGAAACAGGCCATTCAGCCCACAACCAGTTGGTGCTGGTGTTCATGCTTCTCGCCTTCCCACCTTTCCTCATCTGTATCGACTGTTGTAATCTTCTACCCCTTCCTCCTGTAGATATGCTCTTCCCCTATACCAGAGGAAGTATTCTCTGTGTATCCGATCCATCAAAACCGTTGACAATTTCACAGACCAACATTAGGTTACGCCTCAGCCTTCTCTCTTCAAGAGACAACACACCCGGTCTATCAATCTTTCCTGATATGTACACCCATACATTTCCGGTGCCATGCTTGTAAATTCACCTTCTCCAAATGCCTCTACATCCTTTGTACAATGTGGTGGCCGGAACTGTATACAGTGCTCCTCGCAAGACCCATCATTGGAACAGGCTAATGCTAATGGCTGGGAAACCCTAACCCAACACAACCATTAACAATGATAGCAGTAGGTCGGTAATATTCAAAAAGGATACTATCGGATGTGAAATAAAGAGTTCTCATTTTGTTCTGATGGATTATTCAGATCAATTCACCCACGCCCTCATAAAAAAAGTTCACAGAACCGGTGGCACAAATTACACCAGCGTCAGTCGGGTTTTCTTCATCTTAAAGTTTAAGTTTATTTATTAGTGTTACAAGTAGGCTTATATTAGCACTGCAATGAAGTTACTGTGAAAATCCGCTAGTCGCCACACTCTGGCGCCTGTTCAGGTACACTGAGGGAGAATTTAGCATGGCCAGCATGTTTTCAGACTGTGGGAGAAAACCGGAGTAGCAGTTCATCGCGCAAACCAGCCTCCCACTCATTGACTCTACCTACACTTCCAGCTGCCTTGGATTTGCAGACAACTTAATTAAGGACGCATCCCGGACATACTCTCTTCCACCTTCTTCAATCGGGAAAAAGATATAAAAGTCTGAGATCATGTCCCAACCGACTCAAGAACAGCTTCTTCCCTGCTGCCTTCAAACTTTTAAATGGATCTTATATTAAGTTGATCTTTCTTTACACCCTAGTTATGACTGCAACACTGTATTCTGCACCCTCTCCTTTCCTTCTCCCCTGTGTACTGTATGAATGAGATGCTTTGTCTCTGTACTGCGCAAGAAACAATACTGTTCATTGTATCCCAGTACATGTGACAATAATAAATTAAATCAAATCAAATTGAACACACAAACACCCAAGCTAGGATCCCACAAGGGAGGACAGTCAGTCTGGCAACTCAACCCTATGGTATATGTTGATTGTCCAGGTACCATCAGGCCTCCAAACGGAAGGATCCGTGACCCACCATTATGCGTCCACCAAGCCGTTTCCTCCCAAGCCCAGCGGCACTGAGTGACACCAGCTGACCTGGAAGAGGGACGATGCTGTGAAATTCAGGGGACTTGTTAAGGATTGTGCTCTGTACTGCCACAGAATAGACAGTGTGGGATTGTACTCAATACCGATTCACAAACACTGCTGGAAGCCGGTGCCCCTTTTCCAAGTGAAGGAGGTAAGCAATTACATTGTCTCCTTTAAATCCTTCCATTCCCTGTGGGCCGGGAAGCCCTCGATCGCCCTTCTCCCCCTGCTCTCCCGGAGGTCCGATCAATCCAATCAGGCCAGGGTGACCCTGAAGGAGAAACACAAGAGGAATAAAGATGTGAAATTGAAATGTGGGGGTAGCACACAGAAATACGGTGGGGCCAGCACTGAAACACAGCCAGACCAAAACAATATTAATGCCCGTTCCTTTGAGGTACCTGCACCCCTCTAATTCCAGCCTCTTGTGCATTGCCGAGTTTAATCACTCCATCGTTGGTGGACGTGCCTTCAATTGTCTGGAATTTCCTTGTTAAACCTCATTTTCCTCTTTTAAGTTGCTATTTTAAATCTACTTCTGACCAAGCCTGTAGTCATAGGCCCTAATATCTCATTCTTCTCTGATATCACTCCTGTGAAAACTTTGGGTTCTCTTACTCCATGCAAGGCGCTATGAAAATTGTTGATCACCTATGGAATTTGTGAAGTTAGTTCACAAAGTGATTGTTGCACATCCGATGGTAGAAGGGATAGCGGCATGACTGTGGCTTTTCCTTTCACAGGGTGCGGGTATCAGCATTTATTGCCCGCCCTTAATTGCCCTTTTGTAGGTGGTGGTCAGTCCCTTTCTTGAGCCGCTGCTGTTCCTGTGGTGTAGGTACACCCATAGTGCTGTTAGGGAGGGAATTCCAGGATTTTGACCCAGCGACAGTGAAGGAATTTCCACGTTAGGATGGTGAGCGAGTTGGAGGGGAAGCTCCAAGTGGTGGCGTTCCCAGGTATCTGCTGCCCTTGTCCTAGATAGTGGAAGTCATGAGTTTGGAACTTGCTGTCCCAGGAACCTTGGTGAGTTGCTGCAGAGCATCTTGTAGATGTTCCACACGGCTGCCAGTGTGTATCGGTGATGGAGGGAGTGAATGTTTGTGGAAGGGGTAGCAATCAAGCGGGCTGCTTTGTCTTGGAATATGTTGAGCTTCTTGAGTGATGTTGGAGCTGCATTCATACAGCTAAGTGTTGAGTGTTCTATACATTCCTGACTTCTGCCTTATAGATGGTGGACAGGCTTTGGGGAGACAAGAGGTGAGTTGCTCACCACAGGATTCCTAGTCTTTGACCTGCCCTGGTAGCAACAGTCTTTATAATGGCTCGTTCAATTTAGTTTCTGGTGCCCAGGATGTTGATAGTGGGAATTCAGTGATGGTAATGCCATTGAATGTCATGGGGAAATGGTTAGATTGTCTCTTGCTGACGAGACTCTCGTAGTCTGGTGGCGCAAACGTTACTTGCCCCCACTTATCAATCCAAGCCTGGATATTGTCCAGATCTTGTTGCATTTGGACATGAGCTGCTTCAGTCTCTGAGGAATCGCGAATGGTGCTGAACATTGTGTGATCATCGGCGAACATCCCCACTTCCGACCTTATGGTGGAGGGAAGGTCATTGATGAAGCAGCTGAAGATGGTTGGGCCTAGGACACTATCCTGAGGGACTAATGCAGTGATGGAGCTGAGATGATTGACCTCTAAACATCACAACCATCTTCCTTTGAGTTGGAAGTTCTGAGCTTTCAGCTTGATCCTTTGGAGGAAAACCTTCCTGACCTCCAGCTCACGCTAAAGAAACAGAGAAACATTTTCTGCACTGGAGAAGGCCATTCAACCATTGTGTCTATTCCTATACAGTGAGCTAGTGTTCCTGAGACTTGATGGCTCTTCTTAATTATGATGGAACTTTAGGGAACATGCTTCCTAAGACGTGAACTGAAAGGTCCATTGTTCTAGATTTCATTATTAAGCCCAAGAGGGTAAAGTCCAAAAATGGTGCGACGCATAATATCAGACCCCCTCCTCCATGTTAACAAGACCCATTGGGAATGCTGTGACTGGCAAATCTTACCTTCTCTCCCTTAGAACCACCATCTCCTTTCAAGCCAGGTAATCCAGGAGGGCCCTAGAGACAAGAGGAGTCAAAGAGAAGAGTTAATGCCTCAAGGATGCAATACGTAGAACCTCACAATTATATAACCCACAGACAGGGAGATACAAGAGAACAACACTGTTCGACCAACTCGCCAGAGACCCAGGTAGAGAAAGGGAGCTCGATCATTGAATCCCGACATAGAATCCCTCGAGTGCAGAAGGAGGCCATTCGGCCCACCAACAACAATCCCACCCAGGCCCTATCTCCATAATCCCATGTAGTTACACGACTGACACTCAGAGACAATTTAACATGGCCAATCCATCTAACACGCACATCTTTGGACAGTGGGAGGAAACCCACGCAGACACGGGGAGAATGTGCAAACTCCACACAGACAGCGACCCGAGGCCAAAATCGAACCCGGGTCCCTGGCGCTGTGAGGCAGCAGTGCTAATCACTGTGCCACCATGCCACCCATGAAAATAGAAATCCAGGTAGAGAGAGATATACCAGAGACCCAGGTAGAGAGAGAGAGAGAGAGAGAGAGATAGATATAGAGATAGATAGACAGAGAGAGAGAGTTAGAGGCAGAGGGAGATAGAGAGAGAGAGAGAGATAGATATAGAGATAGATTACCAGAGAGAGAGAGAGAGATAGATATAGAGATAGAGATAGATAGACAGAGAGAGAGAGAGTTAGAGGCAGAGGGAGATAGGGAGAGCGAGAGAGAGAGAGGGAAATATACCAAGAGATCTGTCGGTTGGCTGATAGCAGCATTGCCACCCTGATACATCCACTGTGCCTGGCCTCCTCCCAGATGCACCAGATTCAAAGCACCCCCAGAACACGCACCCCATGGAGCTCCGAATTGGTTTCCAATCTCTCTGTCTGATTCCTGTCTGGTTTGGATTTTCTACCAGACGTCAGTGGCGGCTAAGTGAGCAGCTGCATTGTGTACATACCATTGGACCAGGAGGACCTGTCTGTCCGGGAACCCCAGGAATTCCTTGTTCACCCTGTCAGTAAGAAACAATCATCAGTAACAGCATTGGGCAGGACAAGAAGTAAATATAGCGAGAGGCAGCGAAGGAGAGCGAGAGGCAGCGAGGGAGAGCGAGAGGCAGCGAGGGAGAGCGAGAGGCAGCGAGGGAGAGCGAGAGGCAGCGAGGGAGAGCGAGAGGCAGCGAGGGAGAGCGAGAGGCAGCGAGGGAGAGCGAGAGGCAGCGAGAGGCAGTGAGGGAGAGCGAGAGGCAGCGAGGGAGAGCGAGAGGCAGCGAGGGAGAGCGAGAGGCAGCGAGAGACAGCGAGGGGCAGCGAGAGGCAGCGAGGGAGAGCGAGAGGCAGCGAGGGAGAGCGAGAGGCAGCGAGGGAGAGCGAGAGGCAGCGAGGGAGAACGAGAGGCAGCGAGGGAGAGCGAGAGGCAGCGAGGGAGAGCGAGAGGCAGCGAGGGAGAGCGAGAGGCAGCGAGGGAGAGCGAGAGGCAGCGAGGGAGAGCGAGGGAGAGCGAGAGGCAGCGAGGGAGAGCGAGAGGCAGCGAGGGAGAGTGAGAGGCAGCGAGGGAGAGCGAGAGGCAGCGAGGGAGAGCAAGAGGCAGCGAGAGGCGGAGGTGGACGGAGCGAGAGGCGGAGGTGGACGGAGCGAGAGGCGGAGGTGGACGGAGCGAGAGGCGGAGGTGGACGGAGCGAGAGGCGGAGGTGGACGGAGTGAGAGGCGGATACCAGAGACCCAGACAGAGATGGAGGGCAGGGGCGAGGGCAGGGGTGAGGGCGGGGGAGGGCGGGGGAGGGTGGGGGAGGGCGAGGGCGAGGGGGTGGGGGTGGGGGTTGGGGGGGAGGGGGGAGGGGGAGGAGGGAGCGACACCTGGAATATTGTGAGCAGTTATGTTCCCCTTGTCGAAGGGGCGGTGTACTGAGATTGGGGGCAGTCCAGAGAAGGTTCACTCGTTTGATCCCGGGTATAGAGCGTTTTTTTTATGAGGAGAGGGTGAGTAGGTTGGGCCTGCACTCACTGGAGTTTAGAAGATACTGAGAGGTTGATTCCTCTTGTGCGGGAGTCTAGGACCAGAGGGCATCATCTCAGAATAAGGGATCACCCATTGAAGTCAGAGATGAGGAGGAGTTTCTTCTCTCAGTGGGTAGTGAATGTGTGGAATTCTTTACAGCAGACGCTGTAGAGACTGGATCATTAAGTATGTTCAAGCTGAGATGGACAGATTTTTACTCAGTAAGGGAATCATTGTAGCTGTGCATGCGGGGAGAGCTCGTGTCCGTAAAGATCCCCCTCCCTCCTCCACCCAGATAATGCAACTTACCAAAGCCCCAGGAATGCCGCGGAGACCATCGGGACCACGCTTCCCTGGGGTTCCTTGTGGACCAATTGGACCAGTCTTTCCAGGAGGTCCCTCGGCTCCAGGTGCACCCTGAAATGAAAATAGCAAATGACCAACTCAGGGACAGCAATAAAAATAGTGGCTCCCACTGCCTCGGGAACAAGGGGGCTGGTTGGAATACCTCCTCCCCACTCTTTCCTGTCCTTGCTCCATCTTCCACCCACGACCGGCTCGATCAACTCCTCCATTCGGAGAGGCCGTGACTCTTGTGAGGGTGGTAAGGTTGGGCCTTTCAGGAGACCCTGGTGACCTTCGGTCTTGGTTCCCCTCATTGACTGTGACCGTCAACTAGCAAAAACCACAAGAGATAGCACAGCCTATTCTTGTCCTCAGCTAATATCTGCATTCACACAAGGGGGCAGCAATTCAGGGGTAGGGATCTGGTTGATTCTAATTCCCTCTCAATCTCTCTTTGTGAACATAGTAGCACACTTCGCCTTCAACTGTGACAGCACTTCAACTGCCATTTGTGCCACACAAGCGCCAGGCAATGACCATCTCCAACAAGACAGACCCTAACCATTGCCCCCTAACATTCAATGTCAATGCCATCACTGAATCCCCAACTAACACCATCCTGAGGGTTATCATTGATCAGGAACAGAAGTGGACCAACCACATAAACACTGTGGCTACCAGACCAGATCAGAGGCTAATAATCCTGCAGCGAATAACTCACCTCCCGACCCCCCAAAACCTGCCTATCCTTTACAAAGCACAAGTCAGGCACTGCCCACTTGCCTGGATGGGTGCAGCTCCAACAACACTCAAAAAGCTCAACAATACCCAGGACGAAGCAGCCCGCTTGATTGGCACCCCATCTAAAAATATTCACCCTCTCCACCACCAACAAACTGTGGCAGCCATGTGTACCATCCACAAGGTGCACTGTAGGAACTTACCAAGGTTCCTTAAGCAGCACCTTCCAAATCCACGACCACTACCATCTAGAAGGACAAGGGCAGCAGATACCTGGTAACACCACTACCTGGAGTTTACTCTTTAAGTCACTCACCACCCTGACTTGCAAATATATCACTTTTCCTTCACTGTCACTGGGTCAAAATCCTGGAACTCTCTCCCAACAGCACTGTGGGTGTAAGTCCAAAGATGTGCAGGTTAGATGGATTGACTATGGTAAATTTCCCCTCAGTCACCCAAGATGAGTCAGTCAGCTGGATTAGCCATGGTGAATATGCGGGGTTACGGGTTTGGGGCGGGGGAGAGGGCCTGGGTAAGATACTCCATCAGCGAGTTGGTGCAGACTAGATGGGCTGAATGGCCTCCTTCTGCAGTGCAGGGATTCTATGGTTCTATGGTACCTACATCACAGGGACTGGAGCGGTTAATGAAAGCAGCTCACCACCATCTTCTCAAGGGCAACGGGGGATGGGCAATAATTGTTAGCCTAGCCAGCAATGCCCACAGCCTGCAAAATGATTTTCATAAATCCTGGAGAATACCTTCCAGCTCAGCCCACATCGACCCTAGTGCTGACCTGGTATAGGTTCATCCAATGACAACATGCATAAACATGTCTTGGGTCCATTCGCCCATTGAACTGACAAGCTGTTGGATCTCCCATGGCATGGCTCCCAGGAAAGTGATATTTCACATCAGCACATTATATAATGCACAAGGTTAATATGGCTGAAAGGAGAAAACTGTAGCTTAAGGTATTTTGTCTTGCACTCGTCAGGACAAACACAAGAACACCAAGTTTCAAACTCTCACAACAATTTACACTGCAGGAGAAAAGGATGCTGATTGGTTGGTAAGTGGATCTGATTGGCCGAGGCATTGTCGGGGAAAAAACAATGGGCTCCCTGAGCTCCAAATCGGTTGTTAGTTACAATACAATAGCTACACTAACGGTCATTTTGGGATAATCAGTAAGACTTTGTAATGTGGCTCATTTACATTTGCTAGAAGGGCCATAATTTCATGTGTAGGGATCTATTCTCTGCAAACAAAAGCAATATGTTCAAGCCTTGCACCTTTTTTGAACTGCTTAGAGCTTTGGGAGCCAAAGATTGCCCATTGCTTTCTGTATGGCAACACCTCGGCCAATCAGAGTTAACTCCCCTTGTGATGCGCACCGTTTTCCCCAGCAGTATAAACTGTTGGCACTGTTTGAAATTTGACATTATCGTGTTTGTCCTGATGAGTGCAGGATATAAAGCTTCAACAATACACCTCCCTCATCAGCAACACTCAACTTCTGTATTTTCTTTTTTTCAATCTTTTCATGGGATGTGGACTTCGCTGGTGAGGCCAGCAATTATTGCGCATCCTTAGTTGTGCTTCAAAAGGTGATGGTGAGCAGCCTTCTTCAAACGCTGCAGTCCCTAAGGTGTAGGCACACCCACCGTGCTCTTAATGATGAAGTTCCAAGATTTTGACCCAGCGAGAAGTCAGATGGAGGCTCCTTCAGGTGTCTGCTGCTCTTGTCCTTCTAGATGGTGGTGGATTTGGAAGGTGCTGCCTAAGGAGTGAGTTCCCACAGTGCATCTTGTTTCTGGCACACATGGTTGCTACTGTTCATCGGTGTTGCAGGCATTGAGCGTTTGTGGAAGGGGTACCAATCAAGCGGGCTGCTTTGTCCTGGATGGTGCCGAGCTTCCTGAGTGTTGTTGGAGCTGCAATCATCCAGGCAAGTGGAGAGTTTTCCATTACATTCCTGACTTGTGCCTTGCAGGTAGTGGATAGGCTTTGGTGAGTCAGGAAGTGACTTACTTAGAAACATAGAAAAACTACAGCACAAACAGGCCCTTCGGCCCACAAGTTGTGCCGAACATATCCCTACCTTCTAGACCTACCTATAACCCTCCATCCTATTAAGCTCCATGTACTCATCCAGGAGTCTCTTAAAAGACCCTATTGATTTCGCCTCCAACACCACTGACGGCAGCTGATTCCACTCGCCCACCACCCTCTGTGTGAAAAGCTTACCCCTAACATCTCCCCTGTACCTACCCCCCAGCACCTTAAACCTGTGTCCTCTCGTAGCAGACATTTCCACCCTGGGAAAAAGCCTCTGAGAGTCCACCCGATCTATGCCTCTCAACATCTTATACACCTCTATTAGGTCTCCTCTCATCCTTCGTCTCTCCAAGGAGAAAAGACCGAGCTCCCTCAGCCTATCCTCATAAGGCATGCCACTCAATCCAGGCAACATCCTTGTAAATCTCCTCTGCACCCTTTCAATCTTTTCCACATTCTTCCTATAGTGAGGCGACCAGAACTGAGCACAGTACTCCAAGTGGGGTCTGACGAGGGTCTTATATAGCTGCATCATTATCCCCGGACTCCTAAACTCAATCCCTCGATTGATAAAGGCCAGCACACCATACACCTTCTTAACCACCTCCTCCACTCGCGGGGCCGATTTTAGAGTCCTATGGACCCGGACCCCAAGGTCCTTCTGATCCTCTACAGTACTAAGAGTCTTTCCCTTTATATTGTACTCCTTCATCCCATTTGACCTACCAAAATGGACCACGACGCATTTATCTGGGTTGAAGTCCATCTGCCACTTGTCCGCCCAGTCTTGCATCCTATCTATGTCCCTCTGTAACTTCTGACATCCCTCCAGACTATCCGCAACCCCACTAACCTTCGTGTCATCGGCAAACTTACCAACCCATCCCTCCGCTTCCTCACTTGCTGCAAGATTATTAGCTTTTGACCTGCTCTTGTAGCCACTGTATTTATTTGACTAGCCCCGTTCAGTTTCTGGGAAATGGTAACCTCCAGGATGTGAATAGTGGGGGATTCAGCGATGGAAATGTCATCAAGGGGAAATGGTTACATCCTCTCTTCCTTGAGATGGTTATTGGCTGACACTTGTGTGGCACGGATGTTACTTACCATTTGTCAGGCTAAGCCTGAATATTTTCCAGGTCATGCTGCATTTGGACATGAACTGCTTCAGTAACTGAGGAGTCAAAAATGGTGCTGAACATTGTGCAATTATTCATTCCAAGGTATGTCCTGTACACAAAAAACAGGACAAATCCCACCCTGCCAATTACCGCCCTGACCTTATGATGGAGGGAAGGTCATTGATGAAGCAGCTGAAGATGGTTGGGCCTGGGACACGACCCTGAGGAACTCCTGTAGCGATGTCCTGGAGCTGAGACAGTTGACCTCCAACCACCACAACCATCTTCCTTTGTGCCTGGTACGACTCCAAACTGATTCCTCTGATTCCCATTGACTCCAATTTTGCTAAGACTCCTTGATGCCATACTCAATATCAAGGACAGTCACTCTCACCTCACCTTTGACATTCAGCTCTTTTGTCCATGTTTGGACCAAGGCTGCAATAAGGTCAAGAGCTGAGTGACTGTGGCAGAACCCAAACTGAGCGTCAGGAGCAAGTTATCATCGAATCATAGAATTCCAACAGTACAACAGGTGGCCATTTGGCCCATCGAGTCTGCACCGACCACAATCCCACCCAGGCCCTATTCCTGTAACCCCATATATTTGCCCTGCTAATCCCCCTGGCACTAGGGTCAATTGAGCATGGCCAATCAACCTAACCCTCACATCTTTGGACTGTGGGAGAAAACCGGAGCACCCAGAGGAGACCCACGCAGGCACAGGGGGCAACGTGCAAACTCCAGACAGACAATGACCCAAGGCCGGAATTGAACGTGGGTCCCTGGCACTGTGAGGCAGCAGTGCTAACCATTGTGCCACCGTGCTGCCCTATTGCTGAGTAAGTGCAGCTTCCTAGCGCTGTTAATGACCCCTTGATCGAGAGTAGACTGGTGGGGCAGTAATTGGCCGGATTTATCCTGTTTCTTCTGTACGGGACATACCTGGGCAATTTTCAACATTGCCGGGTGGATGTCAGTGTTGTAACTGCACCGGAACAGTTTGGCTACAGGCATGGCAATTTTTGGAGCAGAAGTCTTCAGTACTACTGGCGGAATATTGCCAGGGCTCAGAGCGTTTGCAGCATCCAGTGCCTTCAGCCATTTCTTGATATCCCGTGGAGTGAATCAAATTGGCTGAAGACTGATATCTATATTGTTGGGGTCCTCAGGAGGAGGCCAAGATTAATCACCCACTCAGCACTGCTGACTACCAAACGAATGAATGTTATTATTCTGCTGTTCACACAGAGACTGTTCTAAGCTGGTCTCTCTCTCTATCTCGACCCCCACCCACCGAAATCCAGGATAGCGTAAAGATCAGATGGACATGATGCAATATCTTTGATTAGGAAACCTGGAAGAGTGTGTTGGGTTTTAGGTGTCGAAATTCCCAGTCTTTAAAATGACGGTACCGGTACCAAAGCACCAACGCAACTGCCCAAGCAATCTACACCATCGACTCTCTCTCACCTTCCTGAAAGGCTATGGGTGCCTCATCCCAACGCTGCATTTACAAACAGCGCACAGAAGGAAGAGGGCCATTTTCCAACAGGTCACCCACTGCACCTTGGTCCCTGGAACCACTCCCCATCTCCCCACCCACACGGCATACCCATACTATCCCCTAGAACCGTAACAAGAGGATGGATTCTCCAGACGTATTACCTTGCTTCCTTTCTCCCCTTCTCTTCCCTCTGCACCGCGAGCGCCGGCTGGTCCCTGTGAGAAAAAGACGCAGATAGATGTTAAAGCTGGAGGCAGAGAGGGAGAAATAACCAGAGCAAGGGAGAGGAGGACATGGGGAAGACATTGCAGTTGCCCTTGCAGCCCAATGCTGGGAGCTCAAAACACACCCAATATTACACAGCTTCCCACAACAAATGTCCAGCAACATTCACATAGCTGGGATTGAAAGGGTTGATGTATGAGGAGAAAATAAACAGTTTGGGCTGATACTCGCTGGAGTTTAGAAGGATGAGAGAGGATCTGATTGAGGTATGTGCAATTTTAAAAGCGATTGATAAAGTAAGTGTAGACCAAATGTTTCCTTTCTGGAGCAATCTGGAACAAGAGGTCACTAGCATAGGTTGAGAGGTGGAAATTTAAAACTGATACAGATACAGACGCCACACAGCACCCACACCCCAGAAACAGATGTCACACTGCTCCGAGGGCATCGAGAGTTTCGGACACCTGCTGTCTGAACACTCCCAGGCTAACAGGTCCTTTGGGTCTAGCACTACCCGAAATATTTACTTACCCTCTTTCCTGGTGGACCTGGTGGGCCCACTTCACCAGTAGGTCCAGGGGAGCCCTGTGTGATAAGGAAACAGAGAGAGATGGACAGGCATCAGTAAATATGCCAAACAGCCCGATACATTGCAACAACTCAGCACTCCCGCCATCATTACTTACCGCTTGCCCTTGCTCGCCAGTCTCTCCCCTTTCACCTTTGACACCATCCTGACCCTAAAATGAAAGGACAAGAATAGAATATCAAGTCTAAGGAAGACTAAAATGAATCAGCCCTGCTCTCACTGTCCAACTCAACCCTTCTTGAAAAAAGGAGGCAATGCCCTTTTGCAATGTCTCAAATGGGGTCACTTCTGCTGTCACCAGCGAGGGGTGCACCTGAGGGCTACACTGCAGAAGACTGTCAAGCTCACGGAGATGGGATGACCCAGCGCACACCGTTAGTGAATGCCATGATTCAGCCCAGAACCCACAGGTCCAACAATAAGGGGAATCTGAGGAAGGGGAACAATCTCCAGGCTTCAGTGGGAGTTTGAACTGAAAATGAGGACACAGTGAGGTGGAAGAGTGTTTCCTTACCATATATGGAGTACTATCTAGAACAGCATGTCAATACATATTGGTTGTAGCACATCTAGAACATCCTATCTATATACAAGAGCACTATTCACATCTAGAACAACATGTCTATATCTCGGGGCGTGTTCATATCTAGAACAACCTGTCTATATATAGGCGCAGTATTCACATTTAGAACAACCTGTCTATATATAGCACTCACATCTAGAACAACATGTCTATTAAAAAGGGCAGTATGCACATCTAGAACAACATGTCTATATATAGGAGCAGCAATCATACCTGGAACACCCTCTCTGTATGTAGAGGCAGTATTCTCATCTAGAACACCCTATCTATATTTGGGAATAGTATTCACATCTCTAACAGCCTGTCTATATACAGGGACAGTATTTACTTCCAGAACACTGATCGATATACACAAGAGCAGTGTTTAATTCTCGAACAACCAATCCATATTTGGGAGTAGTGTTCACATCTAGAACAACTTGTGTATATATAGGGGCAGTATTCACATCTAGAACAACCTGTGTACATATAGGGGCAGTATTCACACCTAGAACAACCTGTCAATATATAGGAGCAGTACTCACATCTAGAACAACTGGTCTCTATATAGTAGCAGTATTCACATCTCGAACATCCTGTCTATACATAAGGCCATTATTCACATCTAAACATGCTGCCTATATCTAGAGGGGTAGAGTTGCATAAGAATATCTGACCATATATTGGGGCAGTGCTCACAGCTAGACAGCCTGTACTGCAGAATTCATATTGTATAACAGCCTGCCTATATACAGAAATAGCATTCACAACTGGGACACCCTCTTCACATACTGGAGCAATGTTCACATCTAGAAACTTTCTTTTCAAATGTTGTTATTAAACAATGGCAATGGTGAGAGGTTCACCAAGCCTAATCGCACTTACACGTGGTCCAGGTTCGCCCCCAGGGCCAGGGTCACCAGGGAAACCAACGGGACCCTAAAAGGAGGAAAGAGATGGAATAGATCAGAGGTGAGAAAGTTCACAGCATCCATCAGTCAAACAGTTGGTAGAAGTACATTGCATTTGTCAGGGTCCGAATCGAACACAAGTTATAGAACATAGAACATAGAACATTACAGCGCAGAACAGGCCCTTCGGCCCACGATGTTGCACCGACCAGTTAAAAAAAAAACTGTGACCCTCCAACCTAAACCAATTTCTTTTCGTCCATGAACCTATCTACGGATCTCTTAAACGCCCCCAAACTAGGCGCATTTACTACTGATGCTGGCAGGGCATTCCAATCCCTCACCACCCTCTGGGTAAAGAACCTACCCCTGACATCGGTTCTATAACTACCCCCCCTCAATTTAAAGCCATGCCCCCTCGTGCTGGATTTCTCCATCAGAGGAAAAAGGCTATCACTATCCACCCTATCTAAACCTCTAATCATCTTATATGTTTCAATAAGATCCCCTCTTAGCCGCCGCCTTTCCAGCGAAAACAATCCCAAATCCCTCAGCCTCTCCTCATAGGATCTCCCCTCCATACCAGGCAACATCCTGGTAAACCTCCTCTGCACCCTCTCCAAAGCCTCCACATCCTTCCTGTAATGTGGGGACCAGAACTGCACACAGTACTCCAAGTGCGGCCGCACCAGAGTTGTGTACAGTTGCAACATAACGCTACGACTCCTAAATTCAATCCCCCTACCAATAAACGCCAAGACACCATATGCCTTCTTAACAACCTTATCTACTTGATTCCCAACTTTCAGGGATCTATGCACACATACACCTAGATCCCTCTGCTCCTCCACACTATTCAAAGTCCTCCCGTTAGCCCTATACTCAACACATCTGTTATTCCTACCAAAGTGAATTACCTCACACTTCTCCGCATTAAACTCCATCCGCCACCTCTCGGCCCAACTTTGCAACCTGTCTAAGTCTTCCTGCAAACTACGACACCCTTCCTCACTGTCTACCACACCACCGACTTTGGTGTCATCAGCAAATTTGCTAATCCACCCAACTATACCCTCATCCAGATCATTAATAAATATTACAAACAGCAGTGGCCCCAAAACAGATCCCTGAGGTACACCACTTGTAACCGCACTCCATGATGAATATTTACTATCAACCACCACCCTCTGTTTCCTATCCGCTAGCCAATTCCTGATCCAATTTCCTAGATCACCCCCAATCCCATACATCTGCATTTTCTGCAGAAGCCTACCATGGTGAACCTTATCAAACGCCTTACTAAAATCCATATATACCACGTCCACTGCCTTGCCCCCATCCACCTCCTTGGTCACTTTCTCAAAAAACTCAATAAGGTTAGTAAGGCACGACCTACCTGCCACAAAACCATGCTGACTATCACCTATCAATTCATTACTCTCCAAATAACTATAAATCCTATCCCTTATAATTTTTTCCAACATCTTGCCGACAACAGAAGTGAGACTCACCGGTCTATAATTCCCGGGGAAGTCTCTGTTCCCCTTCTTAAACAATGGGACAACATTCGCTAACCTCCAATCTTCTGGTACTATACCAGAGGCCAACGACGACCTGAAGATCAGAGCCAGAGGCTCTGCAATCACTTCTCTTGCCTCCCAGAGAATCCTTGGATAAATCCCATCCGGACCAGGGGATTTATCTATTTTCAGACCCTCCAGAATATCCTGCACATCCTCCTTATCAACTGTAATACTGTCTATTCTACTCCCTTGCAACCCAGTGTCCTCCTCAGCTATATTCATGTCCCCTTGCGTGAACACCGAAGAGAAATATTGGTTCAATGCTTCACCAATCTCCTCCGGTTCCACACATAACTTCCCTCTGCCATCTATAACTGGCCCTAAACTTGCCCTAACCAACCTTCTGTTCTTGACATACCTATAGAACGCCTTAGGATTCTCTTTAACCCTATCCGCCAAAGTCTTCTCATGTCCCCTTTTAGCCCTTCTAAGCTCGCTCTTCAACTCCCTCTTAGCCAATCTAAAGCTTTCTAGTGCACTACCCGAGTGCTCACGTCTCATCCGAACATAAGCCTCCTTTTTCTTTTTAACCAACAAAGAAACTTTTTTGGTGCACCACGGTTCCCTAGCCCTACCAATTCCTCCTTGCCTGACAGGGACATACCTATCACAGACTCGCAGTAGCTGCTCCTTGAAAAAACTCCACATGTCGGACGTTCCCAGTCCCTGTAATCTCCTAGTCCAACCTATGTTTCCTAATTCTCTCCTAATAGCCTCATAATTACCCTTCCCCCAGCTAAAACCACTGGCCCGAGGTTGGAGGCTGAAAGGTCAACACCTACACACTTGTGCCTGATTGAATTCCCAACACTGGTTTTAGGAGAACAACAATCCTTAAATCAATGCCGGACGTACACAGAATGGCTCAAAACAATTCCCAACACAGGCATGTTCACCTTTAACTGTGATTTTCTTTTCTCTCCACAGATGGTGCCTGACCTGAGTATTTCCAGCATTCCCAGTTTTTTATTACAATTAAAGCCCTAGCCTGAACCTGGTACCTGTAGAACACGGTGGATCAGCCTCTCGGTTCTAAATGCGTTTTAGAAATCGCAGAAAGGAATTCCAAAATTCAACCTTCAGGCAGATTTGTGGCCTACTTACAGGATTGCCCTTGGGTCCATCGTCACCAGTGGGCCCTTTGGTGCCTGCAGGTCCAGCTTCGCCCGGTTGTCCTGATTCTCCTTTTTCTCCTCTTTCGCCTTTTGGACCCTGTCGGGTTTTTTTGAAGGAAAATAAAATGAATAAAAACAAGACAAGTTATCATCTTCCTGTTCAATCAATGTCCATTTATTTTAAGTTTCACTCCATCCATTTTTCTTTCCTCCCCCACTACTCCTCTCCCAGTGATGCATCCTCTCTCGCTGGGCTACGGTTCCCATGGGCACCTAGCCAGCATTCAGCCAATTCATATGAGCTGAGCGGGCCCGGATACACAGAACAGCCCAATCTGTGGATCCGTCCTCACCCATGCTCCGGTCAATTCCACTCCAGCTCCGGGGGTGGGGGGGATCAGAGCTCCTGAAAGGAAAGACAGCCGCCTTATTTCCCCTTAAGGAAGCGAAGTCACGCCGACTTGACATGGAAGAGAAGAAAAACAGGTCTGTCCCAAGTCTCTTTGCAGAGGCAGCATTAGAGACACAAAGCAAAGGAGCAACTATTAGATGGAGTGGCTTGATAGCTGAAATATCAAACCATTACCCAGGACTGGGGTTGCATTAATTGGCTTCGAACGTGTCCAGAAGTGTGGAGTATTCAGTCAATGTGCTGCAGTGGATCAGCCCATTGTTGCAGGGGTTTCTTATATGCACAACATATAGTTAAACTGTCATACAGCACCGAAAAGGCCCTTCGGCCCATCGTGTTTGCACTGACAATACCACTAAAGTCGCACTAATCCCATTTCCCAACACTTGAGGCAGTAGAGAAATGGTATCCATCCCTGTTTCACATGGGGTCGGGTTTTCCTGTCCCATCCTCCGCCGGGGTAATCCTCTCCTGTTGAAAGTCAATGGGATTTTGGCAGGGCTGCCGACTCTCCCGCAGCGGGTCCTGCCAAGGCGGCGATGGAAAATCCTGGCCTTGGAACTTCCTTCCCCCACCCCCCCCAAAACCCCCCACGGTACTGCATGGTCAACCTGCTGCCAGCTGTCTGGCCTCTAGATTTATTTCTTAGCCTTTCCAGTGCCTCTTGGGGCTGAAAAAATCGTGACACTCTGAAGGGCTCCCCCACGGAGTTACATACCTTGCGTCCGGGGAGACCTTGGATTCCTGGAGCGCCCGATTCGCCAGCTTCACCCTGAAGGAAAGACAGCCATTAATGCAAGGAAAGAGCCAAAGGACAACTGCAGAACCTCGAACAACATTCTCCGATCCTTCAAGATCCAATTATAATAGAGCCCTATCCAGAAAGCCGGACGAAGAAGGATAGAACCAGAGTCAATCTTACTGCACTTTTACGAGCATTTATTCACAGAGATGCACATTACAAGCATCTCCTAATCCCACCCCCACGTATTTCATTCTGTTCCTTCTTATAGTTGCCCATGTGAATCCCCCATTAATGCCAACTGCCTGCAATACAGTTAACACATCCAGCCCCAGCTTTGTAAAATATAAGAGTATGGCAAAATTATTAAACGACATATTGTAGTTAAAATGTGATCCTTTATTGTGTTGACATTTTTACTGATCCTCCAGCTATAGCACGGTCTCTCTGGTCCTGATTTTACCAGCCGAGGCTGGCAGAAAGGCATTCTCTGTTGGCCTCGGGCGCGATCTTACGAGCCTTGGACGGCCATGCCGGTAAAATCCCGGCCTCTGATTTATTGATTGTTTAACTCACTGCATGACTGTTCAAATCAAATTAATAAATCCTCTTATTCACATTCACTCTGAGGTCCCTAAACCAGGGCCATTCTCACCACCCTTAATCCACAGGCTTTGAAAACCTTAGCACGGCATTGTCAATCCATTATCTCTTGTTATTTCCGCTCCCGTCCCTTTGAGATTTTCCAATCCAACAAGAAAGTCTGCAAGCGACCTTCAGTGCCTCTCGATCCAGTTCATTGCCAGTCCAACTGGCAGAGCGATCTTACCAAGCAAATTAACCTGCCTCTTCCTGACCAGTAACTGAGCATATCGATCACAGAGTCGGCCGACCATTCGCCCAACTGATGTGGTGCTGGCATTGACGCTCCACAAAAGCCTCCTTCGTGCCCTATCTCATCCCATCCCATCAGCCTATCCTTCCGTTCTCTTGAACCTCCTCCTGAATGTATTTATCCAATTCACCTCAACCACCCTGCACCGTAACACTTCCATGTTCTAACCACTTGCAGTGTGGAGAACTTGTTCAACGATTGGATTTGTTGGCAACAATTATATATATTTACGAGCCCTACTGTTGGTCTTGCCCGCAAGTGGAGATACCTTCTCTACGTCTACCCTATCAAAACATTTTGTAATCTAAGAGAGTACATTAAATAGGAACAGGACTAATCCAGAGAGTGGAGAACCTGTGGTATTCAGTACCACAGAAAGAAGTTGAGGCCAAAACATTGTTTCAAGAAGAAATTACATACTGCTTTTGGGGCTAAAGGGATCAAGGAATATGGGGGAAAGGGGATCAGGAAATTAAATTTGATCATAGAATCATAGAATCATAGAAACCCTACAGTGCAGAAGGAGGCCATTCGGCTCGAGTCTGCACCGACCACAATCCCACCCAGGCCCTACCCCCACATATTTACCCGCTAATCCCTCTAACCTATGCATCTCAGGACTCTAAGGGACAATTTTTAACCTGGCCAATCAACCTAACCCGCACATCTTTGGACTGTGGGAGGAAACCGGAGCACCCGGAGGAAACCCACGCAGACACGAGGAGAATGTGCAAACTCCTTTTAGGCTGATGATCAGCCACGATCATAATGAATGGTGGAGCAGGTTCGAAGGGCCGAATGCCCTACTCCTGCTTCTATTTTGCATGTTTCTATCCAGGAGCGGCACGGTGGCACAGTGGTTAGCACTGCTGCCACACAGCTCCAGGGACTTGTGTTCGATTCCCGGTTTGGGTCACTGTCTGTGCGGAGTTTGCACATTCTCCCCGTGTCTGTGTGGGTTTCCTCCGGGTGCTCTGGTTTCCTCCCACACTCCAAAGATGTGCGGGTTAAGTGTACTGGCCATGCTAAATTGCCCCTTAGTGTCCCGGGATGCGTAGGTTAGAGGGATTAGCGGGTAAATATGTGGGGTTATAGGGATGGTGGAATTGTTGTCGATGCAGATTCGATGGGCCAAATGGCCACCTTCTGCACTGTAGGGTTTCTATGATATAGCCCAGTTCCATCACCAAACCTTTTGACTTCCTTACAATCTGAAATATCAATTGATCTTCATCTTAAAATGTGTTCCCCATTTGAGCCTTCCGTTGTCCTGTAGGATAAAGGCTAGACAACATCCACAAACCTCCAAGTGAAAAAAACATTGTCGCCGTTCTGAATGGTTGATCACTTATCCTTAGACTGTGACTGCCCTCGCTCTCAACTCCCTATCCCAGGGAATAGAACCTCTTCACCTCTACCCTGTCATGCCCTTGAAGAACAATGAGGTAACCTCTCATTTAAGGGTAGGCAGTGGCATGGTGGTATTGTCACTGGGCTTGTAATCCAGAGATCCAGGGCAATGCTCTGGGGGCCCAGATTCAAGGCGGGAGATGGTGGAATTTAAATTCAATAAAAATCTGGAATCAAAAGGTCCAACGGTGACTGCGAAACCATTGTCGTAAAAACTCAACTGGTTCACTAATGCCCTTGAGGAAAGGAAATCTTCCATTTTCCCTTGGTCTGACCAACATGTGACTCCTGACCCACAGCAATGTGGTTGACTCTTAAATGCCATCAAGAATGGGCAATAAATGCTGGCCCAGCCAGCAACCCCCACATCCCAAGAATGCATAAAAAACAATTCTTCTTAAAAACTCTGGAGCATATAAACTACACAATCTCCCTCATAGGACGATGCCCTGATCCCAGGAACCAATCGAGTGAACCTTTGATGAGACTCGTCTAAGGTAAGCAATACTCTGACTGTGGTCCCATCTACTTGCAATAGAGGCCATTATGTCATTTTCCTGCCTAATTGTTGCTCGCTGTACGTTAACCATAGAAAAGTTACAGCACAGAAGGAGGCCGTTCAGCCCATCTTGTCCATGCCAACCCGAGGACACCCAGATGCCCTTTCTAATCCCACCTTCCTGTACCGGCCCATAGCCTGTGGCTTACATCACTTAAGGTGCAGATCCAGGTACTTTTTAAAAGAGTTTAGGATCTCTGCCTCCAGCACCAACTCGGGCAGTGAATTCCAGGCACTCACGATCATTTGCGTAAAAAAGTTCTTCCACATATTATTAACTTTCTGTTATTTGTGTGCAAGGACACCCAAATCCCCCTGAACACTAAAATTTGCAAGTCTCTCGCATCTTTTTCCATATTATTCCATCCTTCCTTCCAAAGTGGAAAGTTTCAGGCTTCCCCGTGTCATATTCCATCTGCCACCTTGCTGCTCACTCACCTAACCTGTCAATATCCTTTGACTGCCCCCCACAGCCTATTCTCCCCACTAACTAACTTCAGAAAAGGTTTACCAGACCAATGTCTGGAATGGGCGGGTTGTCTTATGAAGAAAGCTTGGAGAGGCTTGTATCTGCTGGAGTTTTAGAAGACTCTGAAGCGACTTGATTGAAACATACAAGATCCTGAGGGGTCTTGACAGGGTGGATGTGGAGAGGATGTTACCTCTTGCAAGAGGATTTAAAACTTGGGAGTCACTCATTCAAAATGATGTGGAGATGCCGGCGTTGGACTGGGGTGGACACAGTAAGAGGTCTCACAACACTAAATCCAGCAGGTTTATTTGGAATCACTTTTGGACCGCTGCTCCTTCATCAGCTGATGCTTACTGTGCCCTTTCAAAATGAAGATAAGGATGATGTTTGTCTCTCAGAGAGTCGTGAGTCTTTGTAACTCTTCCTGAAATGGTGATGGAAGAATATTTGAAAGATATTTTTATCCAACTCTGCCTTAAAAAGAATATTTTTAAGGCAGAGTTGGATAGATTCTTGGTAAGCAAAGGGGTGAAAGGTTATCAGGGTTAGGTGGATGCAGATGTGAGGTTACTATCAGATCAGCCATGATTTGATTCAATGGTGGAACAGGCTCGAGGGGCTGAATGGCCTACTCCTTGTTCATGTTTGCATGTAACTTTGTACTGTCATCAAACACTTTAACCTCAGTTCTTTTATCTGTGTTGTTGCAATGATGAGCAGTCATGATTTGACTGTTTTTTTGGAAAATGGTTCGAAAGGTTAAATGTTTAAACATTGGACTAAGTTCAAAGACTGTTTTCAAAATAGCCCCAAGCTACCAGCTGGAACTGGGTGTCCTCTCCTGAGAGGATAAAAGACAGTCCTTAATTTAATTATGATTCACATGTGGTCTTGTCCGGGAGACAGCAAGGTATTTGTTGACTTATTGTAAGAAACTAAATTGTCCCTTGGCCAAGGACAGGAGCGAAGAGCTGCAGCTGGGAAAAGGTTGTTCAAGGTTTCGATACCTTATTTGGAAGATGAATTGGCATTCTTGTACAGGTCACATGGTAACAGTGGCCATTTTGGCCTGCCTATCACGAATAATACAAAAAGGTAGAGACACGGATCCATCTGTGAAATTTTGGTCTCCTTATTTGAAAAAATATAATTGCATTTGAAAGAGTTCAGTGAAAGTTCAGTCGACTCATTCCTGAGATGAGGTGCTTATCTTCTGAAGAAAAGTTAAACAGCTTGGCCTACACCCACTGGAGTTTAGAAGAATGAAAGGTGATTTTTATTGAAAAAATACATATTGAAACATTGAGGCGCCACAGTGGTTAACACTGCTGCCTCACAGTGTCAGGGACCCAGGTTCAATTCTGGCCTTGGGTGACTGTGCAGAGTTTGCACGTTCTCCCTGTGTCTGCGTGGGTTTCCTCCGGGTGCTCCAGTTTCCTCCCACACCCCAAAAATGAGCAGGTTAGATGAATTGGGCATGCTAAATTGACCCTAGTGTGTAAGTTAGGTGGATTAGCCATGGTGGATGTCCTGGGTTGCGAGGATGGGGCAAGGGGGTAGGCCTTGGTGGGATGCTCTTCGGAGGGTCAGTGCAGTCATGATAGGCCGAACGGCCTCCTTCTGCACTGTCGGAAGTCTATGATTATATATAAGCCCCTGAGGGGATTTGACATGGTAGATACCAGGAGGGTGTTTCCACTTGTGGGAGAGACTGAAACCAGGGGATACTGGTTAAATAAGCTGTCTACCGTTTAAGACGGAGATTAAGAGAAATCTATCTGTTCGAAGGATCATTAGTTTGTGAAAGGGGCACAGATTGCAAAGTGGAGTTGAGACTACAACCATATCAGCCATGATCTTAACGAGTCGGGGAGCAGGCTCACGGGGTTTAATATCCTAAACCTGCTGCTAAGTACTAAGTCCTGTGTTCCTGTCTCTTAGAGATCCATCCTGAACCATCTCAAAGAGGCGCTGGCCCAGGGAGAGGCAGAGGAAGGCATCTAAAAGCAGATTCCGATCTGCAGTGAAGTAACCAGGCAGCTAAAAAGTGCCACGACTCTGCAACAGAAACTAACTTGCTGTAAGAACGACAGAAAATGCTGGAAAATCTCAGCAGGTCTGACAGCATCGGTGGAGACAGAGCAAGAGTTAACGTTTCAAGTCTGGGTTAGCTCTATTCTCTCTCCACAGTTGTTGTCGGACCTGCTGAGATTTTCCAGCATTTTCTGTTTTTGTTTCAGCTTCTAGCATTCGCAGTAATTTGCTTTTAACTCCCTGGAAACTTGATTTTCCACCTACTAAGCCAACCTGTTAACTCCACCACCTCAAAACCTTCACCTCCAACAACGCAACATCTCGATTTCAAAACCTTTCAGACCCTCACTGAATGTGGCCTGAATTAAGTAGTCATTTTGGTGGCACACAACTGGAGTCTGGCTCAGAGAAAAAAAAGACCTATTTTGTCGAAGCTGTTCGTCTTGAACTCAACAGGACAATTCGCGAAGATTCAGAAAGGTGGAATTTTATGTGCCCATTATGGCGGGGGGGTTGGGGGAAGGGGGTGGGGGGGGGGGGGAGGGGGGGGGCAGGAGAGGGGGGGCAGGAGAGGGGGGGGGCAGGAGAGGGGAGCCAGAAAAGGGCCATTGAAAAGTCCATTTGGCGGGACCGGAAAATCCTGGTGTAATGCATTGGCGGAAAGTGCTGATCAATTGGGAAGTGGACTCTGATTGGTCGTGACGTTGCCATAGAGAATGCACCAGCTGATCTGCCATACTCACAGTCTGAATTTGCATAAGTAACTTTTGTTTTATCTTCCTCTCATTGTGTGTGTATGTGCGTTAGTAACTTCTATCTTTTCTTAAGTAACTTTTTAAAAATTCATTCACGGGACATGGTCATCACTGGCTGGCCAGCATTTGTTGCCCATCCCTAGTTGCCGACAGGCAGTTGAGAGTCAACCATTTTGCTGTGGGTCTGGAGTCACATGTAGGCCAGACCAGGTAAGGACGGCAGATTTCCTTCCCTAAAGGGCATTAGTGAACCAGATGGGATTTTCTGACAATCGACAATGGTTTCATGGTCACCAGCTGATTCTTCATTCCAGATATTTTTTATTCACAGTGGCATGGTGGTTAGCATTGCTGCCTCACAGCTCCAGGGACATGGGATCGATTCCCGGCATGGGTCACTGCCTGTGCGGAGTTTGCACATTCTCCCCATATCTGCGTGGATTTCCTCCCACAACCTGAAAGACGTGCTGGTCAGGTGCACTGGCTGTGCTAAATTCTCCCACAGTGTACCCGAACAGGCGCCGGAGTGTGGCGACTAGGGGACTTTCACAGTAACCTCATTGCAGTGTTAATGTAAGCTTACTTGTGACACTAATAAATAAACTTCAAACTTAAACAATTCTGTGAAATAAACCAGTCATTACTTTGCAAGTACAAAAGTCTTTGTTGTTGGGTTACTTTAAATGAAATCACAGACATTGTGGAAGCTGCACATTAAATTGTCTGTGCACCACTGATATAGATTGCAATGGCTGCACACACAGCACTGATCCTGTGGTACCCCTGCTGGTAACAGTATCGCCCCCCCACAACCTACAAATGACACACTGATTCAATCTCTTTTATCTCTTTGAACTCATCCTCAATCTGGGCCAATTTAGCCGAGTAAGACGCAGGCAAACGACCTCTGCCAGGTCACCTCTTAGCCTGGTCTAGTGCAAACCTGCCATGTTATCTCCTTCGTCCACTGAATCTAGTTCTGCTGACAGCTTACCTTTTCACCGATGGACCCTAGGTTGCCGATGCCTCCGGGAGGACCTTGGGGACCCTGGGGTTGGGGGCGAAGACAGAAAAAAAGGCAAAGGTCAGGAAGGTGAGGTCAGAGGTGAGTATGGCCAACGGTCGGTAAATTGCACATTAAGATTCTAGCAAATGGAGTTTAACTTACGTCTGCCCCATTTGGACCAGCGGGGCCTGTGGGACCAGGGGGGCCAGGCGGACCCTGTGAAGAGGAAGACAGAGAGACTCGTAACTCGTAGGACATTGCAAGGTGGGGAGGGGGTGGTTAACAGTGAAGTTTCAGAGAGAGAGGGAGAGAGAAAGAGAGAGAGCAAAACATAAACTCACCATGGGACCAACATCACCAGTTTCTCCCTTCGTGCCAGAAGGTCCAGGCATTCCCTATGATATAAAACAACACAAATCAGCTCCTGACCGCAAGAGTGTCAGCCATACAGTGCATTGTATTTCCCAAGTACACTGTATTAATATATGATAGGATATCATAAGGGGTCAGAGTGCCAGGGAGGGAATCGTAAGGAATCACTGTGGGGCGAGGGGATTGTAATAGATCACAGTGTGGGGGAGGGGATCAGAGTGCAGGGAGGGGATTGTAAGGGATCAAAGTGTGGGGGTGGGGATCATAAGGAATCAGAGTGCAGGGGAGGGGATCATAAGGGATCCAAGTGAGTTTCCTCTGGGTGCTCCAGTTTCCTCCCACACTCCAAAGATGTACGGGTTAGGTTGATTGGCCATGCTAAATTAACACTGGTGTCAGAGGCATTATAATGCAGGGTAAATATGAGGGGGCTACGGGAATGGGGAATAGGTGCGATTGTGGATGGTGCAGACTCGATGGGCTGAATGGCTTCCTTCTGCACTGTAGGGATTCTATAAAGTGTGTGGGAGGGATCACAAGCAATAAGAGGGCAGGGAGGAGTGTGGGGGAAGGGATCAGAAGGGATTGGACTGTGGGGGAGGGGATCATAAGGGGTCAAAGTGTGGGGGAGGGGATTGTAAGGGATCAAAGTGTGGGGGAGGGGATCGTAAGTGATAAGAGGGTAGGAAGGAGATCATAGGGGATCCAAGTGCAGGGATGGGAATCAGGAGGAGGAAAGAGTGTGGAAATCTCAAGTGAAATATTGCTCCCAGTTCTGGGTGCGGCACTTGGGAAAGATGTGAAGGCCTTGGAGAGAGTGCCATGAAAATTCACGAGAATGCTTCCAGGGGTAAGGGACATGAGCTATATAGAATGATCAGTGATGTTAGGATCATCTCCTTGAAGAGAGGATAAGATGAGATTTGATTGAGATGTTCAAAGTCCAGAGGGATCAGGGCAGAATAGATAGAAAGAAACCATTTCCATGAGTGGAAGGGACGATATTCAGAATTAAGGTATTAATAAAGAAAGCAAGAAAGCAACGGTGACATAAGAGGAATTTTTTCACACAGTGAGGGGTGAGGATCTGGAATGCACTGTCTGAGTGTGTGGTGGAGACAGATTCACACAGCGAGTGGTTAGGATCTGGAATGCACTGTCTGAGAGTGCGGTGGAGACAGATACAATCATAGCATTCAAGAGGGAATTGGATTACTGTCCGAAAAGAAATAATGTGCAGGTTTAAGGGGAAGTGGCAAGGAAGTATCCTAAAAAATAGGGCGCTATTTTTTTAAGCCTCTCCTTTCTTTCCGGTGGGATATTCCAGTCCTATTTAAGTCAATGGGAATTTGAAGGGCCACCTGCATTTTCCAGCCCCACCGAGCTGGATCAGGCCTGTACATTAGTGTCCCAAGTAAATTCCTCATTTGTAGAGAGCAGCCAGATCAGGCCAAATGGCCACCGTCTGTGCTGTGAACAGTCTGTGATTCCCTGGGAGGGGATCCAGAGGGACAACACGTTGGGGCGAGGGACATTGTAAGGTGAGGTTGCACTGTGAGGAACATCGTAAGATGTCAAGATTATGTGGGTGGATCATTGGGGTGAACAAGCTTCAAACAGCGAGTGAAAAGCCATTCTTCCCACTCTGACCCCATTCCCATCCCCACACTCTGACCCCATTCCCATCCCCACACTCTGACCCCATTCTCCCTCCACTCTGCCCCCATTGCCCACACTGTCCCCAGTCTACCAGGCATCAACCTTGCCCTCTCTATCCCACAGAGCATCCCCCTATTTCCGCAGGGTGTCCACCCTATTCCTTACCCTCAGCATCCCCAACTCCACTTCCCCCACTCTAATGCACACTGGCCCAGGAATTACAAGATTGTACATGTGCAATGCCATATTCCCTTCAAACGTCCTTGTAGACCGATCACATTGACTGACCTGTAGTCCGATTGGACCCGGTGAACCTGGAAAACCTCTGGGACCTTCGTCGCCCTTCTGTCCGAAATATCCCTGCTGACCTCTGGCTCCAGGTTCTCCATCGGCACCCTGAGAGGGAAAGAGACAGAGTCTTCAGTGAGGATCAGCAAAGCATCAGCTTCAGGTCAATGCAGCTTCTCTACACACACACAAATTAGGATCAGGAGTAGACCACTTCGCCCCAACAGCCTGCTCCACCATTCAATAAGATCATGACTGATCTGATTGTAATCCCAACCCTACACTAACCCAACTAGACCACATTGGTGTTTATGCTCCACCCGAACTTCTTCCCTGCTTTTCCCATCTAAATCTACCATCATAACCATTTATCTTCCCTTCTCCCTCATTTGATCCAGGTTTTTGTTTTGGAACTACAAAAATAAAAATGTTTCTGGTTTTTGACGCCTTGATAAATAATGTTTTAAAAGCCTCAATGATCTGCATGTATCTGAAACAAGTGTGCAAAGATACGTGTGTATGTATGTGTGTGTGTGCGTGCATGCACATGTGTATAAGCGTAGCATGCATGTATGTGTCTCGTATGTCTATGTTTGGTGCGTGCATGCATATGCATGCAGTGTGCAGCGTATGTGTCATGTGTGTGCAAGTGTGGTGAGTATGCATGTGTTACATGCGCGTGGTGTGCATGTTTATGTGTGTGTGTGTGGGGTGGTGTGGAGTGGGGTGGGGTGGTGTGGGGTGGGGTAGTGTGGGGTGGAGTGGGGTGGGGATGGGGTGGGATGGGGATGGGGATGGGGATGAGGATGGGGTGGGGGGGTGGGGGTGAGGGCTGGGGTGGGGTGGTGTGGGGTGGTGTGGGGTGGTGTGGGGGTGGGGTGGGGGTGGGGGTGGGGTGGGGTGGGGGTGGGGTGGGGGGGGAGTGGGGGGGGAGTGGGGGGGAGTGGGGGGGAGTGGGGGGGGTGTGGGGGTGGGGTGTGGGGGTGTGGGGTGGGGGTGGGGTGGGGTGGGGGTGGGGGTGGGGGTGGGGTGGGGGTGGGGTGGGGTGGGGGGGGGGGTGGAACTGAGACAATTATGTAGAGCTTTGTCTCTGATACAAGAACCTTGTGAGCCTCTGGACTTGACTATCCCAAAGCATTCCTGGCTGGTAACTCTCCATCAACAGCTCATCTGCAGCCCGTTGTCTTATCTCTCATCAAATCTCCGTCTGCACGCTGACCGACATCAGCTCCCCATCAAACCTCGAATTTAAAATTCTCCTCGTTTCCAAATCCCTCCATGGCCTCGCCCCCTTCACTATCCCTGTAATCTCCCCAGTCCTACAACCATCCGAGATCTCTGTCCTCTTCATTCAAGCATCCCTGATGTTAATCACTGTGTGTGACTCACCTGAAGAAGGGGCTTGGGGCTCCGAAAGCTTGTGTGGCTTTTGCTACCAAATAAACCTGTTGGACTTTAACCTGGTGTTGTTAAACTTCTTACTGTGTTAATCACAGTGCCATTGGTGGCGATGTCTTTATTCACCTGAGACCGGAGCTCCCAAGAGCTCGCCGCCTCTTCAGCTCCCCCTCCCGGAGACAATCCTCAAAACCAACTGGCCAAGCTTTTGGTCAACAGCCCTAACATCTCCTTGTGTGCCTGGTACAACACTCCTGTGAGTGCTTTGGGATGTGCTATTGTGGGTGTTACATCAGTGCAGTTATTGTTGTGATCTATTAGCTAGCCCACTGTTCAGAACATTTAGCACCTATTCAAACATTCCAAAGCACCTTACAGTCACTGAAACATGTATGGAGGTCTATAGAAACAAACATGGAGCAAACAGCAATGACCAGTTCATTTTAGTTTTCTGGCCGTGTTGGTCAAGGGATGAATGTTGGCCAGGCACCAGGTGTAGAACTAACCCCGCTCTTCTTCAAAATGGCAGCGCGGGATCTTTTACACCCACTCTATGGTTTGACACTTCACCCGAGGGGATGCAGCACCAACCGTGCAACACCACCTCAGCAGTATTCCACGACGTGTGGCCGCCTTCGATTTTGTGCTCCAGCCTCTGAACGCACGATCTTCTGACCCAAGGGCTAGAGCCATGACCCCACAACAATGAACGGCTCTGACCTATAAGTGAAAGTTCCGGAAACATCGTGAGCTCCCAAGCGCAGATACTTACTGCAGGACCTGGTTGGCCAACGGGACCGACTGGACCTGGGGGACCGGGTGGACCCTGGAACAAAACGTAAGTGGATGCACAATCATTACAATTCTGATATATGAAAATGACCAAAGACAGCCAAGAATTCCATAAAATCCCGAACAGTGCAGAAGAGGCCATTCAGCCCATCGAGTCTGCACTGACTCTGTGACAGAATATCTTACACAGGCCCTCTCACCTGCCCTATCCCTGTAACCTCAAACATTTACCATACTTAAGCCACCTAACTACACATCCCTGGACACTAAGGGGTGACTTAGCATGGCCAATTCACCTAACCTGCACATCTTTGGACTGTGGGAGAAAACCGGTGTCAAACCAGTGTCACAAGTAGGCTTACATTAACGCTGCAATGAAGTTACTATGAAAACCCCCTAGTCGCCACACTCCGGCACCTGTTCGGGAGAATTTATCATGGTCAATGCACCTAACCAGCACGTCTTTGGGACTGTAGGAGGAAATTGGAGCACCCGGAGGAAACCCACACAGACATGGGGAGAACGTGCAAACTCCACACAGACAGTGACCCAAGGCCAGAATTGATCCCGGGTCCCTGGCACTGCGAGGCAGCAGTGCTCACCACTGTGCCACCGTGCTGCCCATATTTATTCAACACCTATGGTTAAACAACAACAAAACATTTTGTGAAATTATGTAAATCTACATTTTAATTTAAAAGACCCAAAATGGTTTTATTGTCAGCATTGACTTAATTTAGTAGTCATGGCTGTTTTAACAGAGCCAGAGATTGAGAGGAGACAGTGGACGAAGCTGACTGATATTTATTATTAAACATCAGATTATGTTTTGCTCTCCATTTTCTGGCCTGCTCTGCTGAAGGGACAGATTCTTCGCTCAGCATATCCCACGGGGACAAGCTATCTTCTGTTATCTTCCCAAGTCGTCATTGTTTATATGCAACAGAAAGGCCCAGAAATTCTACAGAACCTAGCGATGGAGTCTGGAAACAAGGCCAAGAAATTCCATGAAACTTCGGCTCATAAATTTTATAGGACCTAGACACCAAGGCATTTAAATTTTATGGGACAAGGAGCCTCTAAATTACATGGAACCTGTTCACCAATTATGGAGCTTTGAAAATAATGCCCATAAATTTGACAGAGCCTAGACAATAAGGCCCAAAGACTCTACAAAACCTAGACGACAAGGCCCATACCTTACATAGGGCCCAGACAACAAGGCCCATAAATTTCATGGAGCCGAGACAACAAGGCCCAGGAATTCTGTGAGGTCTATAGACACCAAGGAAATTCCACAGAGCCTAGGCAATAAGGCCCAGAGGTTCCACAGGGCCTAGACATCAAGGGCTCACCTGCTGTTTGGTTTGGGCACAGGGTGCGATGTATTTACGGTACATTCCCATTTTGTTACACAATCCCTTTCGATTCCTGTGGTTACTTAGCTACATGAAGGATCAGTCAAGTCCCAGGCAGAATATTCCTCTTTCCGGGCTGGTTGTCAGCTTGGAATGAAAAATGATGAAATTAAATGTTGCACTTACGTGTTCACCCTTGGTGCCTTTCCTCCCTTTATGTCCAGGTTCACCCACTTCACCCTGGGAGACAAAAAGAAACAAAAACTTCATTCACTCACGAGTTGCAAGAGGCAAGTGATTCAATTATACAGCTGTATTCGGTCCGAGTACAGATTCTGTTTAGTGCACAAGTCCCACAAGGTGATGGTCAGGATTCAAAAAGAGGAACAAGGCTCGAACATTTTCCTTTTGTGTGCAGTGAACGGGCTCCCTGCATATGGAATTATATCTCTCCCAGCAAGAGCAAATGAACTACGTTACAAACTCGACTGATGTCCCTAAATTGGATGTTAAGATCTTCAGAATCCCTACAGTGCAGAAGGAGACCATTCTGCACTGATTCTCTGATAGAGCATCCTACCCGGGCCCTATCTCCATATCCCTTCATATTTACCCCACTAATCCACCTAACCCGCACATCTTTGGGGTGTGGGAGGAAACCGGAGCAGTCGGAGGAAAACCACGGAGACAACATGCAAACTCCACACAGGCAGTCACCCGAGGCTGAAATTGAACCCGGGTTCCTGGCGCTGTGAGGCAGCAGTGCTAACTACTGTGCCATTGTGTCACCCTATTCTTAGAGCACTCAAGACTGTTCAGCAAGTGCTACCCAGTATGTTCAAGCCCTGCGCCATATTTGAATGAGTTAGAAGCTTGGGGAGCCGATAGAACACCGGGCTTTCCCCATGGCAACATCGCAGCCAGTCAGAGTAAACTTGCCAACCAATCAGCAACCTTTTCGCCTGCAGTATAACTTGCAGTGAGCATTTGAAATTTGGCATTCTTGCGTTTGTTCTGATGAGTGTGAGATGAAAAGCTTCGACCACATGTAACACTTTCAGCAAAATTTGAGTTGTGTAGCTATCGAATGGCTGAGTTTTATCTATCCCTGTAATAATCCTCAGTAAGATCTCCTCCCTCCGGACCCCATTATAGGGATATTCCCAGGCACTGTGACTTCATCCATATCCCAGGGCCTAACACAAAGAAGCATCTTAGTCCCAAATGTGTAACGGAGCTAAAACTGTTGTAAGTGACTGTTTCTTTGTATATGAAGCACAAACCAGACAGACATATACCGTACTGCACCATACGCCACACACACTGCGCAACTGTGTCAATTGGTCAGCATGACTCCACATGCCCTGAACACACATGTAATCCCTTATAAAACACAAGGGTCCCCATATATATATATATATATCCAACCTTTCCCCTTGAGCTCCAACCCTTCCCTGACACCCCCATCCGAGCTCATCGCTCCCCTGACCTACCCTATCCCATAACCTCCCCACTCTCCTGACCTCTGCCCACCCATCGCCCAGGTCATCACTCCCCTGACCTCCGCCCCCACTGCCCTGATATCTGCCCCCACCTGACCCCTCCTACCCAGCCTTGATCGATCCCATCCCAGAACTTCCCATTTCATCTGACCTCCCCCACACCCCTGACCTCCAGCCCCTCCTCCCCTGACCTCCAGCCCCTCCTCCCCTGACCTCCAGCCCCTCCGCCCCTGACCTCCAGCCCCTCCGCCCCTGACCTCCAGCCCCTCCGCCCCTGACCTCCAGCCCCTCCGCCCCTGACCTCCAGCCCCTCCTCCCCTGACCTCCAGCCCCTCCTCCCCTGACCTCCAGCCCCTCCTCCCCTGACCTCCAGCCCCTCCTCCCCTGACCTCCAGCCCCTCCTCCCCTGACCTCCAGCCCCTCCTCCCCTGACCTCCAGCCCCTCCTCCCCTGACCTCCAGCCCCTCCTCCCCTGACCTCCAGCCCCTCCTCCCCTGACCTTCAGCCCCTCTTCCCCTGACCTCCGCCCTCCTCCCCTGACCTCTGCCCTCCTCCCCTGACCTCTGCCCTCCTCCCCTGACCTCCGCCCCCGCACCTCGCAGCACAAGTGAAGTTGACCTTACCTTGTCACCGTCCTCACCGGGGCCTCCGGGAGTGCCTGCAGGTCCTGGCAGACCAACCGGGCCTTGGACACCGTCTCGACCAGCCGGGCCTATTGGGCCTTTACCGCCCTGCAATCATCGAGACAGACATAGTAAACGTTGGCAGCTGCTTGGATCAAGGGTGACAGTCACAGTGTTTCTACCGCCCACACGCCCTATTGCTCATTCGACTGAGAACCAGCCGGTGTTACATCCAAACCTGCTCCATCCCCACTGCCCTGCTACATCTGCACGAGGGGGAAGCCACCAGAGCTCTTGTCCTTGGGGAAGATTGAGGTCGGCTTGGCACACCCAGGGCAGATCTGCACTCCACTTGAGCAGCATTGACTGCCCAGTCCTCATCGTCCTGGGGAACACTAAGACTGTAACGCATCCCAGTTTGCTGCTGACACCAAACCTTGATGGGGAAGCTAAGATGTGTGGGGAACTGCGAAGGCCAGCATTTACCCCATGAATTCCACTACCATGGGGCAATTGAGGTGGGGGGCAACCAGTCACCTGACAGTGATTCTCCCCCTACCGCCCCACCAAATTGAGACAAGCAGGAAAGTTTGCCATTCCTCTAAGGATGATGGATGGACTTGAAGCTAGAAGACCTTCAAGCAATGATGAAGTAAGTGGGCCATCATTGGGGAATGTCTCACCCCCCCCCCCACACCCCCATGCCCACCTGCCCGTCCCACAGCCCTCCACCCCAGTGGGGCATTGCCTGGAGGGCCTCCAGGTTTGTCTCCCCTCCTACTACCTGACTGGGAGGTCCTCTCAGACAACTCCCCCTCTTCCCTGAAGCCTGCTCCATCTATCATCTCCGTAAAGAGACAATGGGCACACTTAACCTTCCAAAGGTGCAATCAAGCCCCTGAATCAAACCCCTTCCCGAAATACCAGCGCACTTAACTCTGACATGACTGCACACTTAACCAACTGGACAAGGGAAAACAAATGCCCTCACTCGCTTCCCAGAACCAGTTGGGGTACACTTTTCCCAACCGCTTCGCCCTGAAGCCAGCGGGCAGACTTACTTACCGGTACTCCTTTCTCTCCAGCAGGCCCAGGTGGACCCTGAGGCCCTGGACGTCCTGGGAGACCGATGGGGCCACCCGGTCCCGCTTTCCCTCTGACACCAGGGGAGCCCTGAAAGAAGAGGTTTGCAGAGAATGAGCAATCAGAGTGAGGAAGAAGCACATTTGGGAGGAAAACAAGTCAATTGGAGGCAGTTGGGGTGGGGCGAGGGTCAAAGGCAAAGGGTGGCGGCGGGTTGCCGAAAAGAAAATGACGATCCTTTCCCCAATATCTATCATTTTCCCACCACCGATATACCTCAGAGGATCAGGGCGTTGTTTCGAGCTCATCACTCTTCAAGTTGGTGCCCAGTGGCACAGTAGTTAGCACTGCTGCTTCACAGCGGATGGGACCCGGGTTCAATTTCGGTCTTGGGTGACGGCCTGTGTGGAATTTGCACATTCTCCCCATGTCTGCGTGGGTTTCCTCCAGATGCTCTGGTTGCCTCCCACAGTCCAAAGATGTGCACATAAGGTGGATTGGCTATGCTAAATTGCCCCTTGGTGTCCAAAGATGTGTAGGTTAGGGGGATTAGCCAATACACGGGGGATTACAGGGATGGGGCAGAGGTGTTCTTTCAAAGAGTTAGTGCAGGCTTGATGGGCCGAATGGTCTCCTTTTGTACTGTAGGGAGTCTATGATTCTAAGTTCCAATTCAGTTGGAATCTTTAGTGGGTGATTAGAGCCTGGTGTTCATTTGAAATCTTTTGAGTCTCTTTGACCACTACAGCCATGGTCACAAGGCACCCATACCCTCCTTGGGCCAGAGGTTTGGCAGGAGCTTTGTGTGAGTGTGTGTGTTACGGGGGAGGGGGAAGGGAAATCCCCTTTAGGCACCCACCACAATTACTTTGCAACCCAATGCCTACCGACACCACCAACAAGGCCATTGGAGGCAGAGTGGAAACAATGCATTTTACGGCAAACAGAGTCTACTTACTCACCATCAGTGTACAGAGTCTAAATAAAGTGAGTCTCCATGTACTACAGCAAACAGGAAATCGGGATCAAAACTTCTCCAGCAAAATGTAGTGAGTGGAGGACAGTCACCTAAAAATTATCAGCCTAAAAAATAATTCCTGTCAAGTGTGAATGAAGGTGGGGTGGGGAGAGGAATCTACCCAATCGTCTCCATTCTGACTGAGAATGGACATTACTCGGATGCTACCAGGACTTGATGGATTGAGTTATAAGGAGAGGCTGAATAGACTGGGACTTTTTTCTCTGGAGCGTTGGAGGCTAAGGGGTGACCTTATAGAGGTCTATAAAATAATGAGGGGCATAGACAAGGTAGATAGTCAATATCTTTTCCCAAAGGTAGGGGAGTCTAAAACTAGAGGACATAGGTTTAAGGTGAGAGGGGAGAGATACAAAAGTGTCCAGAAGGGCAACTTTTTCAAACAGGGTGGTGAGTGTCTGGAACAAGCTGCCAGAGGTAGCAGTAGAGGCGGGTACAATCTTGTCTTTTAAAAAGCATTTAGATAGTTACATGGGTACGATGGGTATAGAGGGATATGGGCCAAATGCGGGCAATTGGGATTAGCTTAGGGGTTTTAAAAAAAGGGCAGCATGGACAAGTTGGGCCGAAGGGCCCGTTTCCATGCTGTAAACCTCTATGACTCAATGTCATGGGCAGATCTCCCACTCATTTTCCCACAGGGATTTGGAATCAAGAACATCAACATTGACATCCCAGGCTGCAACATCTTCTTTCTAAGGCATGGTTACCAAGCCACCTTTCTCAGGCCAATTCATCCCTGTCTCCGGTGTACAAGGCTAGATACTTACGGCTGGGCCGGGAGGGCCTGGGGGACCCATACCGCCTTTCAATCCTGATCCACCCTGTGGAGAAACGTGAAAGAAAGAATTAAAACTCACTTCCTGACTCACAATCCATGGGCCGCGATCCAGGGACCACGTTTGGCGTGGGCGCAAATCCTGTAATGGCCACTCAATCTCGCAAGAGGACCAAAGAGGGATTTGTGTCCGTGAGATCTCGGTTTGAGATCTTCGCCACCCCCGTGTCGATGATGTGATTAGGTTCAGCCCCAGAAAGGGCGTGAAATTGGTTTCCATACATTTTAATAAATTAACATATGCTTAAAGGCTTGATGCCATAATGCCCACCCACACCTCATCCTTCCACCCGTTGGCATGTCCGTCGAGCCGGCATGAATCACTACTAGTTATCAAAAATCAAAACCAGTCATGATGACCAGCCCGGGGGGCAGAAAGGTAAGTATAGCCCCCAGGGTGGTGAGGGACATGGCCCGACAGTGCTAGGTGGGCAGTGCCAGGTGGACAGTGTCAGTGGAGGGCCCTCTGAGCAGCCCCATTGGAGGGGTTCCCTTTATATATGGTGGGGAGGGATAAGCGAGGAGAAGAGAGAGCCCCGATGCTCACAAGGGGAACAGGGTCAGGGGACAGTCTCGGATATTGTACACATGAACACAAATTGGGGTCCCCTCGAACCTGCTCTGCCATTCTATAAGATCACAACTGATCTGATTGTAACTTCAATTCCACATTCCTGTCTACCCACAATAACATAGGAACTAGAAGCAGGAGTCGGCCATTCGGCCCTTTGAGCCTGCCCCGCCATTCAGTTTGATCATAGCTGATCATCAAATCTAATATTCTGATCTTGCCTTCCCCCCATATCCCTTGATCCCTTTAGCCCCAAGAGCTATATCTAATTTTTTCTTGAACCTTTCACCCCTTGTTAATCAGGAATCTATCCACCTCTGGCTTAAAAATACTCAGACTCTGTTTCTACTGCCTTTTCAGGAAGAGAGTTCCAGAGACTCAACCCTTTCAGTAAAAAATAGTTTCACCTCATCTCCGTTTAAATGAGCGACCCCTTAGTTTTAGACAGTGACCCCTAGTTCTAGCTTCTCCAGTGACCCCTAGTTCTAGATTCTCCCACAAGAGGAAACATCCTTTCCACACTCACCCTGTCAATACCCTCCAGAATCTTATAAGTGTCAAGCAAGCTCTATGTTCCCATACCACAGGAAGTTCTATGTTTCTATTCCAGAGGAAGTAGTTGATGCCAAAACATTGAATGTATTCAATGGGTGCTAGATATGGCACTTGGGGCGAATGGGATCAAAGGTTATGGGGAAAAAGCAGTATTAGGCTATTGAGTTGGACGATCAGCCATGACTGTAATGAATGGCGGAGCAGGCTCGAAGGGCCAAATAACCTCCTCATGTTCCTATCTTCTAAGTCACCTCTTACTCTTCTAAACTCCAGCAGATACAATCTGACCTGTCCAACTGTTCCTCATAGGCCAACCCAGGTATTAGTCTGATAAACCGTGCCAAACTAAAAAAGACCAATGTATGCCTACCAATCTTCTATCCATGCTAATATGTTGCCCTCTGCACCATACCCTGTTTCCCCATCCCTTCTATTAACAAGCAATTAGGAAGGCAACTGGTATTTCAGAGACAAGAATAAACACAGAAAGTGCTAGAAAAACTCAGCTGGTCTGGCAGCATCTGCAGAGAGAGAAACAGAGTTAAGGTTTCGAGTCCAAAGTGACTCTTCTTTGGGACTGAGGTGCATCAGTTTTTGTTGCATGTCATTGGAATACAAGAGTAAATAAGTCTTACTACAAATATATAGGGAACTGGTGACCCACACCTGGAGCTCTGTGAACAATTTTGGTCTCCTTACCTAAGGAAAGACATAATTGCCTTTGATGGTGGGTTCTGAGGAGGAAGAATTGATCTACAAAGAGAGATTTGAGCAGACTAGGTATACAATCCCGAGAGTTTACAGGAGCGAGAGGTGATCTCATCGAAATATACAAGATTCTGAAGGAGCTTGACAGGACAGACACTGAGCGTGGGATTTTCCGACCCCAAAAGGCATTGTCGTGGGTGACATGGAAAAAATCTGGAAAGCCGTTAGCTTTTAATGATTCTCCAAATTTTCCAAACCCGCCCACAATGATGCCCATCGGAGTGGGGGGCCGGAAAACATTGGACTTACCGCTGATCGGAACACTGGGGCACAGAGGCAGGATACGGGGCCAATCATTTAGGACTGAGGTGAGGAGAAACGTCATCATTCGCAGAGCTGTGAATCGTTATAATTCTCCCTGCTCCAGACGGCTGTGGGTGCTCAGTCATTGAGTAGATTGAAGGCAGATGTCGAAAGATTTTTGGGCATTCCGGTGAAAGTGCGGGAAGGTGAGGCTGAGTTGGAAAATCAGGAGTGATCGTGTTGAATGATGGAGGAGGCGGGAAGGGGCCAAATAGCCTCCTCCTGCTTGTTATGTCCTTTGTGGAGATTCTGAAGAATATTGAGATACATCTTTATTGACTCTACGTGAGACATTGTAAGATATTGTGATATAAAGTTTGTGGAACAATGTATTTGTGGAACAATGTGCTCAGGTCAGAGAGATGGAGAGGGGTAGTGAAGGAGGGGGAGGGAAAGAAGGGGAGGGAGAGAGAGAGAGAGCACACGGGAAGGAGGGGGTATGTGAAAGGGGGGGAGAGAGAGAGAGGAGAGGGGAGTGAAAGGGAGGGAGGGGAGTGGGAGATGGGAGAGAGAGACTGGGAGGAAGAGAGAGGAAGGGAGAGAGGGAGAAGGACAAGAAAGCGGGAAGGTGGAGTGTCACCTCAATCCTGATTTCTTCAGCAGAGATTAAGTACAATTTGCTTAATCTTTACTCATAACGTAATTCCTGACATGTGAAATCATCGAGTGTTGCACTGATTCAGTCTCTCAGTAACAAAACCCCTACTGCTTCCAACTCAGTTTGATCCCCAATTCCCACGCCATTAAGACAGGGACAATGTGTTCAGGTTGTTGAGTAGATTGAGTTCGAAAGATTTTCTCCTCTGCACGTTAATCACTTACCGGTGTTCCAGGCAATCCAGTCTCACCAGGGAAACCTCTTAGACCTGGGGGTCCATTTTTACCAGCGGGTCCAGGAGGGCCAGGGTCACCCTGGGGGAAAGAAAATGGGGAAACAATAGTTCAACCATACTTAACACAGCAGGGGGCTCTTTCAGATCGGTACAACTTAATTCAATGTTGGGAGCAATCTACAGCTTAACATGAGCAGGTGGAGGGAGGAAAGAGCAAAAGAGAGGAGAATGAAAGAGATATAGAGAAAGAGAAAGGACAGGAGAGAGGGGGAGAGAGAAAGAGAGAGAGAGGGAATTAGGAGGGAAACAAAAAGAACAGAAAACAAAACTTCACATCCCAGGCACACAGATAACTCAGGAAACCCCATCAAAAACACTCACTATATGACAGCAGACCTTTCACCTTGACACTTGATGTCAAATCCTTGCCTGGTTACAGAATTGGATCCCAGCACGGTCACAAGCCTGGATCCTGCATGATAACAGGCCCAATTCCTTCATGGTTACAGGCCGAATCATTCATGATTATAGTCCCAGATCCTGCATGGTTGCAGGCCCGGATCCTGCATGGTTGCAGGCCCGGATCCTGCATGGTTGCAGGCCCGGATCCTGCATGGTTGCAGGCCCGGATCCTGCATGGTTGCAGGCCCGGATCCTGCATGGTTACAGGCCCGGATCCTGCATGGTTACAGGCCCGGATCCTGCACGGTTACAGGCCTGGATCCTGCACGGTTACAGGCCTGGATCCTGCACGGTTATAGGCCTGGATCCTGCACGGTTACAGGCCTGGATCCTGCACGGTTACAGGCCTGGATCCTGCACGATTACAGGCCTGGATCCTGCACGGTTACAGAACTGGATCCTGCATTGTTACAGGTCCAGACCCTGCATGGTTACTGGCCCGGATCCTGCATGGTTACAGGCCCGGATCCTGCATGGTTACAGGCCCGGATCCTGCATGGTTACAGGCCCGGATCCTGCATGATTACAGGCCCGGATCCTGCATGGTTACAGGCCCGGATCCTGCATGGTTACAGGCCCGCTTCATTAAGATTGAATAGGACAGCTGGACCAGAACAACATTCAAACACGTTGACTGAAGGAGAGTCAAGCAGCTGAACAGAAAGACAGACTCCTCTGGCAAGGTGATAAACAGAGACTCACAGTTTCTCAAACAGGGAGATTACTGGTCAGGTAGCCACATGGAAGAACTGGCAGCTTGAAAATCTGGTAAATATCCCAACACAACAACACCTACCGAGGAGTAGCAATGCGCATGGTGGAGATGCTTAATTCCCTCACCTTAGTGCCTTCTTTTCCAGACGGGCCTGATAGACCTTGCTCCCCTGGTGGCCCAGGAGGTCCTGGATGTCCCCTCTCGCCCATTGGTCCCGATTCACCACTAGAGCCCTGTAGTGAAAGAGCTGCATCAGTATCACCATTGGAACAGAGTGAACGGTGAATGGTGGGCAGGAGCTGAGTGTGAAACACTGAACTCACCTGAGGTCCAACTACACCTGGTGGTCCTGGAGGGCCAGTCTTGCCTTGAAAACCCTGTAAGCAGGAACCAATATATTAGCAAGAGTGAGCCATAGAGATGCGAGACCATGAGAGAAAATCAGCCACAGGAAAAGGCTATCAATCACTCCTCCTTCTGGTCTAATGGCCTAAGGGGGCATTGGTGATTGGGGACTTCCACTGGATTAGTCTATGATTGTGCTGGGCAAAGTACTCAGTGCTTTGCCTTTGCTTTCTGCAATATGGCTGACCAGGAAATTCTCCCTCTCTTTACCACCTGTCACGAGGGCTACTGGCAGGATTTACCAGCTGGTAATCTCCCTGCATGGACACATTATCAATGGACCCCCTGAAGTCATTACGTCCTGAAGCAGGACTCGAACCTGGAACTTCTGGTCCAGAGGCAGCGATGCTACTCACTGTGCCGCAGGACATTGCAAACAAGCACATTCTTCCCAATTCCTCACTCACCTTTCAAAACCCATTCCTACCGGTACATTATCCCGCCAATGAAACCCTTCCCTCCCAGTGCATTAACCCTCCCAGTGAAACCCATTCACACTGGTACATTAACCCTTCAATGAAATCCTTTCTACTGGTATATAAACTCTCCCAGTGAAACCCATTCCTATTGGTACACTAACCCTCCCAATGAAACCCATTCCTATTGGTACACTAACCCTCCCAATGAAACCCATTCCTACTGGTACTTTAACCCTCCTAGTGAACCCCATTCCTATTGGTACACTAACCCTCCCAATGAAACCCATTCCTATTGGTACACTAACCCTCCCAATGAAACCCATTCCTATTGGTACACTAACCCTCCCAATGAAACCCATTCCTATTGGTACACTAACCCTCCCAGTGAAACCCATTCCTATTGGTACACTAACCCTCCCAGTGAAACCCATTCCTATTGGTACACTAACCCTCCCAGTGAAACCCATTCCTATTGGTACATTAACCTTCTCAGTGTTCTGAAAGATCTTGGGGTAATGGAAGGCCACATGTGAGAGTAATTTATTTCTTTCCAACCAGCCTGCAAGGCTGCACTTACCACTTCCCCTCTCTGTCCAGGGTGTCCTGGGAGCCCATCCTTTCCTGGTGGTCCCTAGCAAAAGGAAAGTACAAAGTTAGCATTCACCACTTCGCTGCTGCCGTCCTTTAATCGCTGCATTGGCTGCTGTTAATATTGAATGAAAATGTACGGTGTATTGGGCAAGGTGGGGGTTGCGAGGAGGCTGAGGACCTCGTGGGGTCTGATATCAGACCCTTCATGATTCGAACGCCAACATGCAAGAACTATTGTGCATCATTTCAACCTTTTGCTGAACCAACTGACACATCGGCTGGAATTGTACCGTCCCACCTGCCACGGGAATTGGAGCTGGCGAGGGGTGGCCCATGGGAAGGTCCATTGATCTCGGGCGGGATTTTACAGTTTGGGACGAGCAAGGCTATAAAATACCGCCCATTGTGTTTGTTACTGATATCTCATGGGGAATATCACCCCAGTGTGCCTATTACAGATATCTCACGGGAGATATCACCCCAGCGTTTATTACAGATATCTCACAGGGGAATATCACCCCAGTGTGTCTAATACAGCGGCACGGTGGCACAGTGGTTAACACAGCTGCTTCACAGCGCCAGGGACCCGGGTTTGATTCCCAGCTTGGGTCACTGTCTGTGTGGAGCTTGCATGTTCTCCCCATGTCTGCATGGGTTTCCTCCAGGTGCTCCGGTTTCCTCCCACAGTCCAAAAATGTGCGGGTTAGGTTGATAGGCCATACTAAAAATTGCCCCTTAGTGTCCTGAGATGTGTAGGTTAGAGGGATTAGCGGGTAAAATATGGAGGGATATGGGGGTAGGGCCTGGGTGGGATTGTGGTCGGTGCAGACTCGATGGGCCAAATGGCCTCTTCCTGCACTGTAGGGTTTCTATAATTTCTAAGATTTCCTCCGGGTGCTCCGCTTTCCTCCCACAGTCTGAAAGACATGCTGGTAAGGTGCATTGACCCGAACAGGCGCCGGAGTGTAGTGACTAGGGGAATTTCACAGTAACTTCATTGCAGTGTTCATATAAGCCTCACTTGTGACTAATAAATAAACTTTAAAAAAAAGATACTTCACAGAGCAATTCAACTCCAGTGTATCTACTACAGATATCTCACAGGAAAATTTTGCGGGGTAATTTCACCCCAGTGGGTCTATTACAGATATCTCACAGGGAAATTTCACCCAGTGTGTCTATTACTGATATCCCGTGGGGGAATATCACCCCAGTGTGACTATTACAGATATTGCACCGGGGACAATCACCCCAGCATGTCTGTTATAGATATCTCAAGGGGAAATTTCACACGTGTGTGAATATTTGTGTATATATATGCATGTGTGTTGCATGTGTTTTCTCTGTGTCTATCTCTCTGCGTCTGTCCGTCTCTCTGCGTCTGTCCGTCTCTCTGCGTCTGTCCGTCTCTCTGCGACTGTCCGTCTCTCTGCGACTGTCCGTCTCTCTGCGACTGTCCGTCTCTCTGCGACTGTCCGTCTCTCTGCGACTGTCCGTCTCTCTGCGACTGTCCGTCTCTCTGCGACTGTCCGTCTCTCTGCGACTGTCCGTCTCTCTGCGACTGTCCGTCTCTCTGCGACTGTCCGTCTCTCTGCGACTGTCCGTCTCTCTGCGACTGTCTCTAGATCCTCTTCTCTATGAGATCAGCTCTCTGAGGATGGGATGCTCCCTGGGGGAAGAGAGTCTGGAGTAAGGAACAATTTCAACTGCACTTACTGGAGGTCCCTTCGGTCCTGCGAAGCCTGTTGCACCTTGAGGTCCTGGAAGACCCTGCGTTGTAAAGAAGAGGGAGATTGGTTAATGTGAACGATGCACAGAATGGGTTTGATCAGAGCGTGCCCACTTGTTAACGCTGCACAGGGGAGCAGATGCCCAATTGCTTGCACTGTCCAGGGCAGCCAGCTGAGAACTCGGAACTACAGCTACATAACAATCATCACTAAAACACCCGGGAGTTATAAACCCACAAACATCACCAACAAGCTAAGCCCCCAACCACACAGCAACAAAATGCAGACCGTCAGACTCACAGATATTGATGACAATGAGTGAGTTAAAGTGTTCAGATCCAATCTGTAGGAACTGCTCTAGAGTCTATAGAATTTTGGAAGATGACCACCAATGCATCCAATATTTCCAGGGCCACTTCCTTTAATACTCTGGGGTGCAGATTATCAGGCCCTGGTGATTTATCAGCCTTTAACCCCATTAAATTCCCCAATTTTCTTACTAATACTGATTTCCTTCAATTCCACCCTCTCCCTTCGTTCCATAACATTTCTGGGAGGTTTTTGCACTCTATTTTGTGAAGACAGAACCAAAGTATGTGTTCAATTCTTCTGCCGATTCTTTGCTCCCCACTATGATTATCCCGGCTTCGGGGATTGTGGCTTTGCGAAACACTGATGATACCATATTGTGGCCATGAGGTGGAGATGCTGTCGTTGGACTGGGGTGGTCACAGTATGAAGTCTCACAACACCAGGTTAAAGTCCAACAGGTTTATTTGGAATCACGAGCTTTCACCTGATGAAGGAGCAGTGCTCAGAAAGGTAGTGATTCCAAATAAACCTGTTGGACTTTAACCTGGTGTTGTGAGACTGCTTAATGTGACCATATTGTGGGGCCACATTCCCATTGCCTATTTAACCCTATTAAAACATACTCTGTCCTGGGTGAGCCAAGCTCACAAATTCCCTCCTTAAGTTTCATCAACTCGCTCGCTGCTTCTTTGAAGCCTTTGAGCTTTTGGACAGCTGCCCTCACAGTTTCCTATATGGCACTGTCGATGTTTATTTTGATTCACAGGATGCTCCAGACTCAAGAGAAGCACAGCATTGGCACGGAGGACATTTAAAAGGGGGTGAATCTGCCAAAGTGCTGCCCAGTCTGTGAGCATGAGGAAGCGTCGATGAGCACTCGCCGGGAGCCCAGGATTTCCACCTCTTCCCCAAGGAAAGGAGTGAGCTGACATCACAAGTTGTTCACACTGATGACGACGTCAAACAGATCAAGGAACAATCAGCAGCAAGGGAGCAAGAAGGAAGAAGAAATGTCTGGAATAATTGTTTCAACTCTTTAATGTACGGGAATCTTCTTTTCTTTCATGGTGATGTGGGTGTCGCTGGCTGGGGCAGCATTTGTTGCCCATCCCTAATTGCCCCTTGAACTGAGTGTCTCGCTCGGCCATTTCAGAGGAACGGTTGAGAGTCAACCACATTACTGTGTGGGTCTGGAGTCACTTGTAGGCCAGACCAGGTAAGGACGGCAGATTTTCTCCCCTAAAGGACATTAATGATTCCGACAATCGACAATGGTTTCATGGTCATCAGTAGATTCTTAATTCCAGATATTTTCGATTAAATTCAGATTCCACCATCTGCCGTGGCGGGATTCGAACCTGGGTTCCCAGAACATGAGCTGAGTTTCTAGATTAATAGTCGAGTGATAATACCGCTAGACCCTTGGGTTTTTACAACAATCGGTGATAGTTGTCATGGTCGTCATCATTGAGACGAGCTTTATAATTACAGATTTTATCAATTGAATTTAAATTCCACCAGCTGCCATGGTGGGATTTGAACCCATGTTCCCAAAGTGTTTAGCCTGGGTGTCTACCATTCCTCACCCAGTGAGAATACCACTACTGCTCCGTCTCCCCGTATTTCAACACCATCTCTATCAGGGAAGGACACTGCACAGGACTCATGTGGAAGAGATGACTGGAGTTGTGCCTTGCAAAGTGCTTTGTGGGATAGGGCGTGAGAGTGACCATGAAGGAAGTGGGGTTATAGGGACGCTGACCTTATCCTGCTCTACTTGTGCTGAAATACGGTTTGATACATTCGGACATACTCACTCGTTCGCCAGAAGGACCTGGTGGCCCATCAGTTCCTGAGCTTCCCTGTTAGTGAGCAAAAAAATAGAACAGGTTACATCGCTTCATGACAGGAAATGAAGGCGCAGAATCTTTCTGAGAGATAGTTTCTCTGCAAAACGTTCACCATGGCCCTATACACACTGGACAGCCCTGCTATAACATCCTACTATACACACGCGTACATACTCACACACGCATGTGCCCACACACACACGACGGATCCATGCAGTCATACTTAGTTATCGGGCACCTTTTTGAAAGAGCGCCCTAGTGTATTAGAATGAAAAATAAAAAGAAAGATTCCCCCCCCCCACCCACTCCCATGGACATGTTTGAACCCACCCCCATGGGGAAACCCTCACAACTACCATACAGGGAAACCAACACCCACAAGGACAGAGGAAGCCCCTCTGTCATGGACCGCCCCAGAGGTAGTCCTCATTCGGCACTGTGCCTACATAATGCCCGAGCATTTCCCGCTCCTCAGTGGGAGCGGTACATAACTGTGCACCCCCTGGCGGGTGTCCATCGCCTGCTTCATATCAGTCCTGACCTGTTGTAAACTTCACCGATGTGAGGTCAGGTCTGCGAGGGGGAAGATCTGATTGAAGGGGAGACAATAGATTGGGGAAGTCCACTAATGATGTTGAGAAATATTTATATGAGGCTCCCAATATTCACGGGCATGAAACACATTATTTCCATGGCAGGGGTCAGGGACGACTGCGTCGCGGGATCTCAACTGTGAGAAACATGTTTTCGGCCTCACGCAGGATTTTGCGTCACGGCTGCTACAAGAGTCCATGGCAAATGTGGACCCAGAATTGTGGCATCAGTATAAAACCCTCAGTTATAATACACTGTCTGTGACACATACACCCCCCCACTATAAAACCCTCAGTTATAACACTGTTACACACACACAGCCTCAGTATAAAACCCCCAGTTATTACACTCTCTCTGTGACACATACACCCCCCCACTATAAAACCCTCAGTTGTAATACTGTTACACACAACCCCTCAATATAAAACCCTCAGTTATAATACACTCTCTGTGACACATACACCCCCTCAGTATAAAAGCCTCAGTTATAACACTCTCTGTTACACACACACACTGGAAAGGTCAACAGACCTTTCCACGCTCCGCCCCTCGCCCGCTATGATTCCTGTGTGGGCAGAATGAGAAAATTTGCCCCATATCCTCAAAATAAAACTCTCAGTTATAACACTCTGTTAAACACACACAGCCACAGAACAAAGATCAAAGAAAATTACAGCACAGGAAGAGGCCCTTCGGCCCTCCAAACCTGCACCAACCATGCTGCCCAACTGAACTAAAAACTCCTACCCTTCCGGGGACCATATCCCTCTATTCCCATCCAATTCATGTATTTGTCCAGACACTCCTTAAAACTCACTAACATATCTGCTTCCATTACCTCCCCCGGCAGCGAGTTCCAGGCACCCACCACCCTCTGTGTAAAAAACTTGCACAGTATGAAACTCTCAGTCATAACACGTTCTCTGTCACCCACACCCTCAGAGTAAAACTTTCAATTATAACACTGTGTTACGCACACACACTCAGTATAAACCTCTCAATGAGAACACTCTCTGTTACACACACCCTCAAGATAAAACTGTCTCCGTTACATGCACACCCTCAGTTTAATACTTAGTTATAACACTGTCTCTGTTAAACACACACACACCGAGTATAAAACTCTCAGTTATAACACTCTCTCTGTGACACACACACCCTCATTATGAATCTTTCACTTATAACATTCTCTCTGTTAAACACACACACATCCTCAGTGGAAAACTCTCAATTATAACACTCTGTCGGTTACACACCCTCAGTATAAAACTCTCAGTTATAACACAGTCTCTGGTAAACACAAACCCTCAGAATGAAACTCTCAGTTATAATACTCTTTCTGTTATGCACACACACGGCTCCCCTCAGTATAAAACCCTCAGTTACAACACTCTCTGTTACACACAATCCTCCGTATAAAACTGTTATAAATCATTCTTCTGCTACACATGCACACATCCTCAGTACAAAACCCTCAGTTATAACACTCTCTATGTGACACACACATGCTCAGTATGAATCTCTCGGTTATAACACTCTCTGCTAATAGATGATACCTTATTGCTCCCGTTGTCTAAAGACTCACCTTGGACCCTGGTTTTCCCGTTGCCCCTCTTGGTCCTCGTTGACCACGTGGACCCTACAAGAGAAATCCAAAGTTAGTAACTGATAAGTTGCCGTCTAATTCTTGGCCACAGGTAGTCGGATGTGGGAGAGCAGTTACTGGAAGCACACTTGCGCCGTGTCACACTCCCTGTGCCCGGTTATCTCTTCCACTTCTTCGGAATCCCATTCTCCACAGGCAGCACAGTGGTTAGCACTGCTGCCTCACAGCGGCAGGGACCCGGATTCAATTCCAGCCTTGGGTGACTGACCGTATGGAGGTTGCACATTCTCCCCGTGTCTGCGTGGGTTTCTTCCGGGTGCTCTGGAGTTTCCTCCCACAGTCTAAAGATGTGCAGGTTAGGTGGAGTGGCCATAGTAAATTGCCCCTTAGTGTCAGAGAAACTAGCAGGGTAAATACCTGGAGTTACGGTGATAGGTTCTGGGTGGGACTTTTGTCAGTGCAGGCTCAACGGGCTGAATGGCCTTCCTCTGCACTGCAGGGATTCTATGATGTCTCAGTTACACTCTGTATGATGATTTACTTTACAATACCCACACTGGCAAAGATTCCCATTCAAATTCTTACCGATGAAGTGGTTACGTACCGTAGGTCCACGTTGTCCTCTTTGACCCAGCTTGCCTTGCAAACCCTGGGAAGGTAGGAAGAAGAAATAAAGAGCGGGGAAAGGTGCAGGAAAAAAGAGGAGATAAAGAGGTAGGGAGAAAGGAAGATGGAAAAAGATAGGAGACGGGATTAAATGAGAAAGACAGAGGCAGTGCAGAGATACACAGAGAGAGAAGCAAGAAAGAGGGGAAGTCAGAGAGAGACACACACATACACAGGGAGTGACAGAGAAGCAGAGTGATAGAGATAGGGAGAAGAAACAGAGAGTGAGAGAGACAAGCAGACAGAGTGAGGGGGAGAGACAGTGCGAGAAAGAGATAGAGCGAGAGAGACACAGATAGGCCGAGAGAGTGGATGACAGAGAGACAGAGTGATAGACATAGCAAGAAACGACAGAGACAGACCGAGAGAGAGTGGGAGACAGAGTGAGAGTGAGTGAAGGAGAGAGAGAGAGAGAAAGTGTGTGAGAGAGATAGAGTTAGCAAGACACACACAGACACACAGAGAAAGAGATGGAGCGAGAGGAGAGAGGCAGGTAGATGCAAGAGAAATAGTGAGATAGAGATAGGGCAGAAAGAGAGAGAGGAGTAGGCAGGAGGGACCAAGGTAGAGAAGAAAGATGCGGGAAGTAGAGGAGAGAAAGAGTTGTATCGAGAGATGGATGGACAAAGGAGAGAGATTTAGATAACAAAGGTTGAGGAAAGGGTGAGAAAGAGAGAGAGGGGGAGAGAGAGGAAGAGAGAGGATAAAGAAAGGGAGGGGGGGATGGAGAAAGAGAATGAGAGAGGATTGAGAAAGGGAAAGAGAGGGGATAGAGAAAGAGAGAAAGGGAGAGAGAGAATGGGAAGAGAGAGAGAATGGGAGACAAATACAAGCATAGGATGAGTCTTCTATTACAGGACATGACTTTCTTTATTAACAGAACGACATTGAAGGGTTTGTCGCCATGGTTACCGACAGTGCAAGGCTTCTTCTGGAACTTACCCGACCACCTTTCTCGCCGTTCATTCCGGGGAATCCCGGGAAACCAAGGGAACCCTGGAAAAAAGGAAGCAGACAGGTAAACAGGGCTGGCGGGGAGGTGTCACCGATGTCCCGGACTAGCGCTGCTACTGGGTGGGGGAGAGAGGAAGCTTCATGATTCAGAGAGACACATTCTGTGTCGGGTGCTGAGATTTTGTAATCTTCATTGACTGGGAGAAGGGAATCTCACTGCCTTTGAAGATCTTCGGAGCTCAGCAGGGAACGTGGATCGTGGATCCCATGAAGTGCAATGTGATAATTGCGAGATTTAAAGTAAAATATTTAAACTCTGATAATCATTGAAGGACACAGGCCAAGGCACCAGGGGGAACTCCCCTTCTGCCTCAGTGATGCACGGGGAGTGTCTGCCCACCTTATGCCTGTGGACTTGGTATCAATCCCATGACCTTGTGACGCACATGCGTGTAGACACGCAAAGGCATATACCAAACTCAAAATGAATACAAACAGAGGCACACACATGCCATAGAACCATAGAACTGTAGAACCATCTTGTCCAGGACATGGACACCCAGATGCCCTTTCTAATCCTACCTTCCTGCACCTAGCCCTGTAGCTTACACCACTTAAAGTGCACAGCAAGCTACTTTTTAAAAGAATTTAAGGTCACTGCTTCCACCACCAACTTGGGCAGCGAATTCCAGACATCCACCACCCTAAGCATAAAAAAGTTCTTTCTAATGTCCCCTCTACACCATCCGCCACATATGTTGAATCTATGTCCCTGCTTCTAGAATTTTTAACCAAGGGAAACAATTTTATCCTGTCCACTCTCTCTCACAGTAGCACAGTGGTTAGCACTGCTGCTTCACAGCTCCAGGGACCTGGGTTCGATTCCCGGCTTGGGTCACTGTCTGTGTGGAGTTTGCACATTCTCCTCGTGTCTGCTTGGGTTTCCTCCGGGTGCTCCGGTTTCCTCCCACAGTCCAAAGATGTGCGGGTTAGGTTGATTGGCCATGCTAAAATTGCCCCTTAGTGTCCTGGGATGTGTAGATTAGCGGGTAAAATATGTAGGGATATGGGGGTAGGGCCTGGGTGGGATTGTGGTCGGTGCAGACTTGATGGGCCAAATGGCATCTTTCTGTACTGTAGGGTTTCTATGATTCTATGATTTCATAGAATACCTATCGTCCAGAAGGAGGTACAATTTTGTACCTCTATCAAGTCACCCCCTCAGCCTTCTTTGTTCCGAGGAAAATAACCCCAACCTATCCAACCTCTCCTCATAGCTACACTTTTCCAGTCCTGGCAACATTCTCCTTTGCACTCTCTCCAGAGCAATTACGTCCTTCCTGTAATGTGGTGACCAGGACTGCGCACAATACTCCAGTTATGGCCTCACTAGTGTTTGATACAATTCCAAAATTATGTCCTTACTTTTATATTCTATACCACTGCCAATGCAGGAGGGCATTCTAAATGCTTTCTTTACAACCTTGTCTATTTGAACTGCGGCATTTAGGTATCTGTGTACTTGTACTCCAAGATCTCTCACTTCACTTACCCTTGTTCATGCATTCCCATTGTGTATTCCCTATAAAAGTTTGACGTCCCTCAATGCAAACCACCAGCAACACACAGAAATACTCAAAAGCATTCCTATGGTGGAAAATTATACATCAAATAATGGACTGATTATTGTTAAGCAGCTCCATCCTAGATTGGAGTTGTCACCTTCAGTTTGCTTACCTTGGGACCTTGGCGTCCGGGGTAACCAGGGAGACCAGGCACTCCAAGTTTACCCTAAAAAGAAAGGAGAGAGAGGGTTTAAAACAGGGATAATCACAATGCATAGAGTATCCACACAGCCAGGGGTCACAGTCTCAGGGTAACAGGGTGAGCCATTTAGGACTGAGATAGGTTGTGGATTGAGGAGGTGAATAGCTCTGGAAATAGGCAGTCTGGGCAAGGTTGTTGGGGTCAGAAGCACAGGGGAAAATAGCGGACCAACTCTGTCATCAATTCACCTGCAACACTTTGACAGGGTCAACTTCATTCTCAATGGGAAGCAGCATTCCCCAAGGACGGAGAGGAAAATCAAGAGACAACAGCAAGGAAGGGGAGGAGGTGAGAGCAGGAGGGAATGTAGAGTGGGAGGGAAGGAGGTGAGTGAGGAAAAGACGGATGGAGGCAATGTAGGGAAGGAAGGCTAGGAAGTGAGGGAGGGAAGGTAGAGGTGAGGGAGGGAAGGCAGAGGTGAGGGAGGGAAGGTAGAGGTGAGGGAGGTAAGGATCAGAGGTGAAAGGGTCAGAGATGACGATCGGAATGAAGGGTAGGATGTGAGGGAGGGAGGGAAGGGAAAGAGTAGGAAGTGAGGGAGGGGTAGGTTGTAAGGGGTCAGAGGTAAGGGAGATAGTTGGGAGGGGGCAAGGATAGGGTTGGAGGTGGAGGAGGGAGGGTAGAGGGTGAGGGAAGAAGGAAGCATCGAAGGTGAGGGAGGAAGGGACGGGTCTGAGGAGAGGGGGGACAGAGTAGGAAGTGAGGGAGGGAGAGATCAGAGGCAAAGGACAGAAGGAAAGGTGGGAGGTGAGGGAGAGAGTCTAAGGAGGGGAGGGAATGAGAGAGTGGGTCAGAGACTAGACGGAGAGAGGGGGAAATGAAGAGAGTTAGGAAGGAACCAACCCTTCTCACCCGACAAGATCTTGAATGAGAAGGCCCCACTCCGACCCCCAACCCCTGCCCCCGCGCCTGGGGGATGCGCCAGACCTCAATGTCTCTCACCTTCTCACCTGTCGCACCCAAGGGACCAGGGTCGCCTGGAGGTCCCACCCGACCTTTGGGACCTTCAGGCCCATCCTCTCCTCGGGGACCACTAGGCCCGAGCTCCCCCTGAAAGGAAAAACAAAAGGGACTGTTAAAACAAGCAAGCCAGCTCCATTCTTTTCAGATGAGTAATGTCAAGAGGTCAAAGCGACCCCAGAGAGAGGGACAGGAGATAGAGACAGAGTGAGAATCTGAGTCAGATATTCTCCTCCCCCTGAACCATCTTGGAGAAATGTCTTATGTTGACTCATTTTCAGGATGCTCTCAGAGTTTGAAGACAGTGAGAACCCAGCCACATGCTCACACATTTCGGGTGGGATTTTGTCCACCTTCTTTTTACTGGTCTGTAAAATTTTCCATCCCACCCATGACAATTCCCAGGATAATCCCACCCTTCATTGTTTCCTATTTTAGTATCGCTGGACAGACACATGTCGTCGAATCTCTTCCTCTTACATTCATCAGCGCAATTCGCAAGAATATCAAATGAAAAATAGAATAACAATTTATACTGCATGAAATGAGACTATTTTTCTACTTTCGTGATGTTTTCTGCTGCACCACACTAGAGGAGGTTCTGTGGCACTGCGGTATTATCCCAAACCACCGCAGTACTTTGTCAAGTTTAATCCCGGACTAATCCAACAGAGGTGCATGGTCGCCAAAGTCCTCTTAGCTCATCGTACCTGAAGGAGGTGGAGGTCGAGGTCACCATTCAAAATTAATACCTGCTTCAGGAGAATCTAGTGCCAGAATAAGCAACACAGGCTGCAGCACAGGGTTAGACACAGAGTAGAGCTCCCTCTACACTAGCCCCATCAAACACTCCCAGGATAGGTACAGCACAGGGTTAGATACAGAGTAAAACACCCTCTACACTGTCTCCATCAAACACTCATGATGTGGAGATGCCGGCGTTGGCTTGGGGTGAACACAGTAAGAGTTTTAACAACACCAGGTTAAAGTCCAACAGGTTTATTTGGTAGAAAATACCATTAGCTTTCGGAGCGCTGCTCCTTCGTCAGATGGAGTGGAAATGTGCTCTCAAACAGGGCACAGAGACACAAAATCAAGTTACAGAATACTGATTAGAATGCGAATCCGCATTCGGGATTTGCATTCTAATCAGTATTCTGTAACTTGATTTTGTGTCTCTGTGCCCTGTTTGAGAGCACATTTCCACTCCATCTGACAAAGGAGCAGCGCTCCGAAAGCTAATGGTATTTGCTACCAAATAAACATGTTGGACTTTAACCTGGTGTTGTTAAAACTCTTACTCCATCAAACACTCCCAGGATAGGTACAGCATGGGGTCAGATACAGAGTAAAGCTCCCTCTACACTGTCCCCCATCAAACACGCCCAGGACAGGTATAGCATGGGGTTAGATACAGAGTAAAGCTGCCTCTACACTGTCCCCCATCAAACACTCCCAGGACAGGTACAGCATGAGGTTAGATCGAATAAAGCTCCCTCTACACTGTCCCCATCAAACACTCCCAGGATAGGTACAGCACGGGGTTAGATACAGAGTAAAGCTCCCTCTACACTGTCCCCATCAAACACTCCCAGGACAGGTACAGCACGGGATTAGATACAGAGTAAAGCTCCCTCTACAGTGTCCCCATCAAACATTCCCCCCAGGACAGGTACAGCACGGGGTTGGATACAAAGTAAAGCTCCCTCTACATGATCATTAGATTTTTAAAATTCCAGATGTTTTATTTATTTAGATTTCACCATTTGCCATGGTGGGATTCGAACCACGGTTCCCCTGTCATAAGCCATCACAACTGATTGTAAGTCAGCTTCCTTACTCGTTCGCCCTTGAGGCCCATGTCTCCTTTGAAGCCAGGGAAGCCATCTTCACCCTAGGAGAAAGCAACAGATAATGAGTGAATGGTAGCAAGACAAAGTGACACCAGAAATCAGCCCTCTCTTTCTTTCATCAATAGGAAAGAAAATTGCAGCATTTGTGTAGCACCTTGCACAACCTCAGGACATCCTTAAGGCGTTTCCATGCAGATGCAGTACTTCACAAAGCGTCGGCAGTTATAATGTGGGAAATGCAACAAGCAATTTGTGCACAGGAGGAGCCAACAAACAATATGGTGATAATGACCAGCTTGATTGGGACCCCAACCCACTAACATTCACTCCCTCCACCACTGATGCACAGTGGCAGCCGTGTGTACCACCTACAAGATGCACTGCAGGAACTCACCAAGATCCTTAGGCAGCACCTTCCAAACCTCTACCATCTAGAAGGAAAGGGCAGCAGATACCTGGGAACACCACCACCTGGAGGCTCCCCTCCAAGTCATTCACCATCCGGACTTGGAAATATATCGTTCGTTCCTTCACTGTCGCTGGGTCAAAATCCTGGAACTCTCTCCCTAACGGCATTGGGGGTGTACCAACACCACAGGGACTGCAGCAGTTTTGGAAGGCAGCTCACCCACCACCTTCTCAAGGGCAATAAATGCTGGGCCCAACCAGTGGCACCAATGTCCCATGAATGGGAAAACAAAGATTTACTCTTTGTATTTTGCGCACAGTGGTTAGCACTGCTGCCTCACAGCTCCAGGACCCGGCTTCGATTCCCAGCTTGGGTCACTGTCTGTGCGGAGTTTGCACATTCTCCCCGTGTCTGCATGGGTTTCCTCCGAGTGCTCCGGTTCCCTCCCACAGTCCAAAGATGTGTGGGTTAGGTGGATTGGCCATGCTAAATTGCCCCTTAGTATCAGGGGGACTAGCTAGGGTAAATCCATGGGGTTATGGGGATAGGGCCTGGGTGGGATTGTGGTCAGTGCAGACACAATGGGCCGAATGGCCTCCTTCTGCACTGTAAGATTCTATGAATTCTATTTTAGTGATGATGATTGAGGAGAATGTGGAGAATTCACACGATCTTCTTCAAATAGTGGCCATGTCTGCCTGAGGGGGGAGGCAGATTGGGGCCCCAGGACTTTACATCCCCCTGAAAGATGGCATTTCCAGCAATGCAGCGTTCCCACAGCACTGTCCTGTGGTGCCAGCTTAGATTGTGTGATCAAACTTCTCCAGAGTGGGGTTTGAGCATACAATTGTCCAGTTATTTTGAAGTTATTTTCTTCAAGGTATGTGGGTGTGTCTGACTAGGCCCAGCATTAGTTGCCCATCCCTAATCGCTCCTTCAGAGGGTGGTGGCAAGCCACCTTCCTGACTCAGAGGTGAGCATGTTGCCAACTGAGCCATGGCAGGGAACAATGGACATTACTCGAGCAAGTGGCAACGGTGCCCAAAGAGGGACACGAGCGGCTCCCCGATAGATGTCCCGCTTGGATGGTTCTCGACACCCGGGGTGGGGAGAAGTGACAATTCCGCCCCCTCCCCGCCTTCCTGAAACAACAACAGCTTACATTTAAAACATTCCCTTAACAGGACAGGACGTCCCAAGGGTTCTTCACAGGAGCATTACAAAACAAAATAAATGAGAAATATTGGAGCAAATGAACTAAAAGCTTGATCAAAGGGGCAGGATTGGAGGAACGTCTGAAAGGGGGACAGCAATGTGGAGAGGTGGAAGAAGGGATTCTTCTGCTCCAAAGTCTAAATCCAGTGATGGGTTTGGAGCAGCGCCAGAAGAATTCCGCTCCTTACCTCTGGTCAGCACTGCCCAGCTGGGCTATCGCCTAAATCCACCGTTCCTGTTGTACCACAAACTACAATCATCTCAATTGCTTTATGTTGCCACACTGCCTGGCGTCACGGGGAGAAAAGAATTGGCTCCTGATGGCAGTGGTGCACGCTTTGGAGCCAGTCTTGCCCACACAAGGATGAGAAGAATTGGGTGGCACAGTGGTTAGCACTGCTGCCTTACAGCGCCAGGGACCCAGGTTCAATCCCAGCCTCTGGTCACTGTCCGTGCGGAGTTTGCACGTTCTCCCTGTGTCTGCGCAGGTTTCCTCCGGGTGCTCCGGTTTCCTCCCACAGTCCAAAGTTAGGTGCACTGGCCATGCTAAATTGACCCTTAGTGTCAGGGGGATTAGCAGGGTAAATGTGTGTGGTTAAGGGGATAGGGCCTGGGTGGGATAGTGGTTGGTACAGACGTGATGGACCAAATGGCCTCTTCTGTACGGTAGGGATTCTATGATCAAGAGTGCCTGAGTGAACTATCTGCATGTGCCTATGACGGAAAATGGCAGATCACTCATGTCATTTTTTTTTCATTATTCATTCGTGGGACATGGGTGTCACTGGCAGGCCAGCATTTATTGCCCATCCCCAGTTGCTTTAGGGCAGTTGAGAGTCAACCACATTGCTGGGGCTCTGGAGTCACATATAGGCCAGACCCAGTAAGGACGGTAGATTTCCTTCCCTAAATGACATTAGTGAACCAGATGGGTTTTTCTGACAGTCGACAATGGTTTCATGGCCATCAGTAGATTCTTAATTCCATTTATTGAATTGAAATTCCACCATCTGCCGTGGCGGTATTCGAACCCGGGTCCCCAGAACATTAGCTGAGTTTTGGGATGAATAGTGTAGCGATAATACCTATAGGCCGTCACCTCCCCACTTGCTGCACCTTAGACCTTCGCACCGCATCAAAAGGTGCCCTTGATGAGCTCACAGTGATGAGCACAGTGTTTTCAATCAGTGCTAACTCCAGTTCGGGAACAGACAGAATGCCAAGGCCTCATAGCCCCCCATCGCCTGGTCAGGAACAGCTGCAGGGAAGGCGAGCTACATCTTGGTTGAGACGTTGCTTCATCGGTTGATTGGGGGTTTAAGAGCCTGCAGATGGTCAGAAGGAGGGGACACTCAGGGAGGTGAGGAGTTCTGCAGCCCCGAGGTCATCTTGGAAAGGGCAAGTCGGGAGCGGCAGATGGGAATATGTGTCTTGAACCCAGCAGTGTTGACAAACAAAGAGTGAGGAAGAGGGGTATGAAGGATGGTTAGATGGACCTGAGGGCAGCACATTGCTTCGCACTGCTGCCTCACAGTGCCAGGGATCAGGGTTCGATTCCAGCCTTGCGTGACTGTCCGTGTGGAGTTTGCACGTTCTCCTCATGTCTGCGTGGGTTTCCTCCGGGTGCTCCGGTTTCCTCCCACAATCCAAAGATGTGTAGGTTAGGTTGATTGGTCTGCTAAATTGCCTCTTAGTGTATGAGGGATTAGCTGAGTAAATACAGGGGGGTTACAGGGATAGAGCCTGGGTGGGATTGTTGTTGGTACAGACTCGATGGGCTGAATGACCTCCTTCTACACTGTATGGATTCTATGATACAGAGAGAAATGAGATGGGAGGGACGAGAGGGTCTAAGCGAAGGGCGGCGGTGACCCGAACAATGGTCTGGAGAGACAGACAAGGAAAGGGAAAGACGGAAAAAGGAGATTGGAGGAGAATGCCAAGGAAAGGATTGTCAATTAGTGACACCGGACTGTGTGAAAATGAAATTGTTGGAAAGCCCAAGAGACCCAATGGAAAGCTCTCACCTTTTCCCCTTTGTGTCCCTTCAGCCCTCGGATTCCTTCAGATCCCTGGAAAGAAACAGAAGAGTGGTTAGTTCCAGGCGAGGGGCACAAACGTTGAGGCTGATGCTCAGATGGTCACTGACACAACCGTTGGCAGTTGAAGTCGATGTTCACTCACCTTAACGCCACGTGGCCCAGGATAGCCAATTGGACCTTGAGGACCTGACTGACCCTGTGTGGAGGGAAAAAGAGCGAGATGATCACACAAATCAATGGGTTTGGACATGGGAGTCTCACCTTCCCAGCGTTGTTACCAGAACCCACTTAAATACTGGGGCAGCAATCACTTCCAATCAGAAGACTTCAGAGAATAGGGATGGGATTTTCTGGCCTCGCTCACCCCAAAACTGGAAAATCCCACCTGAAGTCAACAAACCTTTGCATGGTCCACACTGCCACCAACCCCCCCCCCACCCGGCCCCACCACCAACCCCCCCGCCCCACCACCAACCCCCCGCCTCCCCTCCCAACACCTGCTACGATTCCTGTGACAGGCATGATGGGAAAATACCCCTTAAATGTCATTGAAAATAAAATCTGGTTGTCTGGCATTATGTGGTCTGGACATCTCTGCGAGGTGCTGTGTCTCAGTTTCATCTATGGTGGCACAGTGGTTTCATATCTCTCAGTCGTTTGGTATTAGAGCTCGAATCTTGCTGAAAAGGGCTCAAAGTGTTTCATCTCGCACTCATCAGGACAAACACAAGAATACCAAATTTCAAAGGATCACAACTGGTGCTGATTGGTTGACAGGTCCTTTGGCCGAGGCTTTGCCATGGAGAAAGCAATGGGGAACTATTGGTTGTCCAAGATGGGGACAATTCAAAATAGGCACAAGGCTTGGTCATATTCCTTTTGTTTGCAGAGGATGGGTCCCTGGCCTATGATTTTTAAGTCACTCCGAGCAACAAAAATGAGCCACATTGCAAGCACAACTGAATATCTTTCTCCATGGCAACGTCTCGGTCAATCACACTCAACGTGTTGTCAATCCCTTTTCAATTTATGGTAATGTCACAGCTCAACTCTTTAGAACTGATCAACACTGAGCATCCCTTCCCTCAGCCCGGACCAATTCCAAACACGGACGACATACCTGGTTACCCTTTGAACCCGTTGGGCCTTCTTTGCCCGGGTGGCCCTGAGAATTGGAAAGAAAAAAGAAACAGGGGTCAGAGGTCAAGCAACGCCAATGAAGCAAACACAGCCTGATAAGTTTTCAAGGTTGGATTTCACCAATGAGAAGAGGCTTTAAAGGAATCGTAACCCGGCAAAGGTTAAATGTCAGGAAGCGAGCACCAGGAAAAACCTCCAAAATTGCACGTGACCAAGAGAGGCCAGATGACACCAACAAGCAAAAAAAACCACATAACAACAATTGCCGCGGCGAATTCAATGCAGCAAATCGGAACTAGGTTTCTGTTGAAGAATTTGTTAAAACTTCAGTCTCAAACCTAGCTTTTGTGATCAGCCTTATTTTTCAGTATGTTGACACTGTTGACGGAGCTGTCTATAATTTCCCATGGCACCTTTTCAAGTCTCACAAAGCTGCCAGTCTTGGCTTTAATATATCAGAGCGTAAACATGAATGGAAGGAATTTTCCTGGGGTACCCGCCCACTCCGACTTCGACCCAATTTCTGGCTTGGGTGGGCCGAACTTTGGGTGGGAAGCGAACCCTTTCACCTACTTAATGCCTGTAAATGGCCACTTGAAGCCTCAATTTATAAACTGGCGGAGGTGGGAGTTGGTATGGGAGGGGTGAGAAAGTGGCAAAAAAAATTCTCCATTTTGGATGGGAAGGGAAGATCCTTTAGGATCTTGGAACTATGTCCCCCACCTCCCCCAGTACATCACAATCACCCTCCCCCCTCCCAAGAGTATCCCCTAATCTCCTGTCTACAGGGCTCTCGTGATTTGCCTTTGCAAAGGTCCCAGAACTTAGTCCCAAGACAGAGCACTGCAGTACCTCTTCCAACCACTGCAGGGCTGTGCCTGGAGTGGTCCCACTCCCACTCCTGTCCAAGGCAGATGCAAGTCACGCCCATTGCCAATCAATGCTCAAGTGAGCATTAAATGGCTGCAGGGCGTCCGAGTGTGGGCGGGAGCACATTACGCGCTGACTCCTAGGATGGAGAATGCCGTCCGTTCACCATCCTTAAAACTCTATCTTCTGTTTCAGGGAACATATCCTTGAATTGGAAGCTGTACTGCAAAAATTCACTGGGTCAGTCCCTGGGAGGAGGGGGTTGCTCTATGATGACAGGCTGAGTATATTTTCTTTTTGTTCATTCACGGGACATGGGTGTTGCTGTCTGACCAGCATTTATTGTCCATTCCTAGTTGCCCGAGGGCAGCTGAGAGTCAACCACATTGCTGTGGCCCTGGAGTCACATGTAGGCCAGACCGGGTAAGGACAGCTGATTTTCTTCCCTAAAGGACATTCGAGGACCAGATGGGTTTTTCCGACAATTGACAATGGTTTCATGGTCATCAGTAGATTCTCAATTCCAGATATTTTTTATTGAATTCAATTCAATAAAAATTCAATATTTTTTATTGAATTCAAATTCCATCAGTTGCCGTGGCAGGTTTCGAACCTGGGTCCCCAGAACATTAGCTGAGTTTCTGAATTGATAGTCTAGTAATAATACCACTAGGCCATCGCCTCCCCCTTTGGGCTTAAATTCTCTGGAGTTCTGAGGAATGAGAGGGGATCTCATCGAAACCTGTCAGGTTCTGAGGCGGCTTGACAGGGTGGAGGCTGAGATAGTTTCTGCTGGTTGGGGAATCTAAAACACAGGGGTGGGGGGAGGGGGAGGGAGGGGGAGGGAGGGGGAGGTGGGGGGAGAGGGGGAGGGGGGAGGGATTCACAGTCTCAGGATAAGAGGCTGATAATTAGGGCCGAGAGGAGGAAAAATAACTTCGCTCAAAGGGTTGTGAATCTTTGGAATTCTTTACCCCAGAGGATTGAGGATGCTCCAGCGCTCAATACATTTAAAGACTGGAATAGACACATAGGCCAGGATCTTACCACTGTTCAAGCCAGCGGGATTTTCCCATCCCGCTGCAGTGAATGGAGATTTGGCTGGTCGCCAAATTCTCCGACCTCGCTGCAGCGGAAGCATGCTGTGAACGACTAGTAAGATTGCATCCATCTTCTTTGGTCTCTCCAGGGGTTGAGGGATATTGGGGAGCAAGCGGGAAAATGGAGCTGAAGATCGGCCGCGACCATATTGAATGGCGGAGCAGCACCGAGGAGCTGAGTAGTCTCATAATGCTCCTATTCCTTGTGCTCTTGTAACGTGGAGCCGGCCACTGAGTGCTAACCCCGTTCCTGACCTCCGAGTGTTTGTAGTAGATCCACCTCAGTGCTAAAATCCCCAGGGTGAATGGTGATCAAAGGATTCAGTCGCGCCTGTTTGCAAAACCTTCCCCTTCCAATCGACTGCCCTCTTCCCTCCCCTCCTCCGCTCCCCCTCCCCCTCCCCTCTCCCAGAAACTGGTGTCAAAGGTCCTTCGTGAAATGTGAGCCAAGACTGGTTATTATCTAACCACAAATATTGCAGGTATACTTACAGGCGGACCATCAGCACCAGGAATTCCAGGAAGTCCAGGCTTTCCAGTTGGACCCTGCAGGAAGGAAAACCAGGAAGAAACATCAGAGTCATTCCCCTCCCTTGCCAACAATTTACATTCAGTACAATAAACAACACTTTCACGGGGCCATTGAGATGTAAGATCTGACAGCGAGCTGCATAAGAGGCGATGAGGGAAGGTGTCCAAAGGTTTGGTTAAACAGGGAGGTTTGAGGGAGACGGGTGGGGAAAGGGAGAGAAAGTTTGAGGGAGGGAATTCCAGGCTTGGGGCCCGGCCAGCCAAAGGCACGGATCACCAAATAAGGAGCGGTTTAAATCGGGGATGCACAAGAGGCCTGATTTAGAGAAACTCCGAATTCCTGGAATGCAGCGAGACAGGAGATTACGGAGATAGGGAGGGGTGAGGGCGAGGAGGGATTTGAAAACAGCAAGTTGAACCAATACTTTGGGGTGGTCTTTTTTTATTCATTCATGGGATATGAGCTTCGCTGGCCTGGCCCAGCATTTATTGCCTATCCCTAATTCCCCCTCAAGGTGGAGGTGGTGAGCTGCTTTCTAAAGCCGCTGCAGTCCCTGTGGTGTAGGTATATCCACAGTGCTATTAGAGAGGGAGTTCCAGAATTTTGACCCAGCGACAGTGAAGGAACGGCCGATATATTTCCAAGTCAGGATGGTGACTGACTTGGAGGTGGTGGTGTTGCCACGTGTCTTCTGCCCTTGTCCTTCTAGATGGCTTTGGAAAGTGCTGCCTAAGGAGCCTTGGTGAGTTCCTGCAGTATATCTTGTAGAAGCTACACACAGCTGCTACTGTATGTCTGTAATGGAGGAAGTCAATGTTGAAGGTTGTGGATTGGGTGCCAATTAAGTGGGGCTGCTTTGTCTTAGATGGTGTCAAGTTTGAGTCACATTCATCCAGGCAGGTGGCAGTTTGACACAGGGGCCAGGTCGCACCAACAGTGTTTGCACCACGTATGGATGACTTTGTCTTTGACCTTTCAACCTTGTTCACTTCCCGCCTTGAAAACACAAACTCTTGTCAGTGGAGGGATGGTCCCACAAGCATCTGCCACACATCTGGAACTCACACAAGCTGATGTGAACAGCCAGCCTGTTCTACAGGCTAGAGCTGCGCAGCTGACTCCAGTCCTGTTCTCTCCTGACATCTGCACTTAGCTCCCCTGAAAGGGGACAATGCAGGATGATGGCAAGGGATAGCTGGTGGAATGTTTTTATGCTCTCTGTCTGTCTCTCTCTCTCTCTCTCTGTCTGTCTCGTTCTCTCACTGGGCACATGTCTTTCTTTTTGTCTCTCTCAATCTCTCTCTCTCACTATCTGCATCTCTCGCGCTCTTTCCCTCTCTCTGCCTGTCTCTCTCTCTCTGCCTGTCTCTCTCTCTCTGCCTGTCTCTCTCCCTCCCTGTCACTCTCTCTCCTTGCAAGTCTCTCTCTCTCTCCTTGCCTGTCTCTCTCTCTGCCTGTCTCTCTCTCTCTCTCTCTCTGCCTGTCTCTCTCTCTCTCTCTCTCCCTGCCTGTCTCTCTCTTTCTCCCTGCCTGTCTCTCTCTCTATCCCTCTGCCTGTCTCTCTCTCCCTCTCTCTCTGCCTGTCTCTCTCTCCCTGACTGTCTCTCTCTCTCTCTGCCTATCTCTCTCTTTCTCTCTGCCTGTCTGTCTCTCTCTCTCTCTCTCTCCCTGTCTGGCTCTCTCTCTCTCTCTGCCTGTCTCTCTCTCTCTCTCTCCATCTGTCTCTCTCTCCCTCTCTCTGCCTGTCCCTCTCTCTGCCTGTCCCTCTCTCTGCCTGTCCCTCTCTCTCTCTCTCTCTGCCTGTCTCTCTCTCACACATTCTATGCATCTACCTCTCTTTGTCTCTTTCACCCTCTCTCGTTATCTGTCTCTCTCACTCTGTCTCTCTCTCCAGGACAAATTGAGACCGACTGTAGATCAATGAACTCTGCACAGAGCTGGCCTTTATTTCAGGGGGGATTGAGCATCAAAGTTGGGAGGTCATGCTGCAATTGGACAGGGCCTGAGTGAGACCAGACCTAGATAACTGGACAGCTTTGCTCTGCTTAGGTGGGATATATTTGCATTGGAAGCAGATTCTCCCGGCTGATTCCCGGGATGAATGGTTCAGCGCAGGAGGAGAGATGGAGCAGATTGGACCCTCTACTCATTTGGCGTTTAGCAGGATGACAGTTGATCTTATTGAAACGTATAATTTGAGGGGGCTTATCTGTGTAGATACTCAGAGGATGGGTGGGTTCTTCCGGCCTCGGCCTTGGCGGGCATCATCGCAGGCGGGTCAGGAAAATTCCCGGCCCACCCACAATGATGGCTGCCATTGTGAGGGTTGGGTGGCATGGTGGCACAGCAGCAGAGACTCGGGTTCGATTCCTGGCTGTCTGTGCGGAGTCTGCACATTCTCCTCGTGACTGCGTGGGTTTCCTCCGGGTGCTCCAGTTTCCTCCCACAGTCTGAAAGACGTGCTGGTTAGCTGCATTGGCCATGCTAAATTCTCCCTCAGTGTACCCGAACAGGTGCCGGAATGTGGCGACTCGGGGATTTTCACAGTAACTTCATTGCAGTATTAATGTAAGCCTACTTGTAACACTAATAAATAAACTATAAACTTTAAACATCTGTTCCCTCATGGGAAATGATTATACCTCGTGGGGCCCAGAACTAGGGGCACAGTTTATAAATAAGGGGCCTCCCATTTTGGATGAAAGTGAAGAGGGAATTCCTTCTCTCAAAGGGACGTTAGTGTTTAGAATTCACTGCCCCAACGAGAGGATGCGTGCGGGTCATTGCATTCAAGGCTGAGTGAGATTTTTTTTTATCGACAAGGGAGTCGAGGTTATGGGGGCGGGCAGGCAGGGAGGAGAATGGAGTTGAGGCCAGAGTTAGATCAGCTATGATCTTACTGAATGGTGGAGCAGCCTCAAGGGGCCCTATTCTCCAGCTCCTGTTTCTAATGGAATTTTGTTCTGGGTTCATCCTGAGTGGTGTGCCTCAGTAACACACGGAACAGTGGGACTCAGCAAGCCAGTCACTGTGGTAGGGTAATGGCTGCGACCCATGTTCTTTGATCACGACCTGGAGGACAACCTCAGGCTGCCCTTGAGGCGTGCAGATTTGATTTGATTTGATTCATGTCAGACTCCTATTTATTGACTACAGCTCAGCCTTCAACACGATCATTCCCATGAAACTCATCTCCAAACTCCGTGGCCTGGGCCTTGGCAGCTCCCTCTGCGACTGGATCCTGAACTTCCTATCTCACAGACCATGATCAGTAAGGATAGGCAACAACACCTCCCCCACGATCATCCTCAACACCGGTGCCCCACAAGGCTGTGTTCTCACCCCCCTACTATACTCCTCATAAACCTATGACTGTGCAGCCAAATTCCCCTCCAATTCGATTTTCATGTTTGCAGACGACACCATCGTAGTGGGTCAGATCCCAAACAATGACGAGGCAGGGTACAGGAATGAGATAGAGAATCTGGTGAACTGGTGCGGCAACAATAATCTCTCCCTCAATGTCCACAAAATGAAGGAGATTGCCATCGACTTCAGGAAGTCAAGGAGAACATGTCCCTGTCTACATCAATGGGGACGAAGTAGAAAGGGTCGAGAGCTTCAAGTTTTTAGGTGTCCAGATCACCAGCAACCTGTCCTGCTCCCCCCATGCCGACACCATAGTTAAGAAAGCCCACCAATGCCTCTACTTTCTCACAAGACTCTCATCAACTTTTACAGATGCACCATAGAAAGCATTCTTTCTGGTTGTATCACAGCTTGGTCTGGGCTCCTGCTCTGCCCAAGACCGCAAGGCACTACAAAAGGTCGTGAATGTAGCCCAATCCATTGCTCAAACCAGCCTCCCATCCATTAACTCTGTCTACACTTCCCACTGCCTCGGCAAAGCAGCCAGCATAATTAAGGATCCCACGCACCCCGGACATTCTCTTTTCCACCTTCTTTCTTCAGGAAAAAGATACAAAAGCCTGAGGTCACGTACCAACCGACTCAAGAATAGCTTCTTCCCTGCTACTCTCAGACTTTTGAATGGACTTACCTTGCATTAAGTTGATCTTTCTCTACCACCGAGCTATGACTGTAACACTACATTCTGCATTCTCTCGTTTCCTTCTCTATGAATGGTATGTTTTGTCTGTATAGCGCGCAAGAAACAATACTTTTCACTGTATGTTAATACATGTGACAATAATAAATCAAATCAAATCAAATTTCTGAGCAGGAATTTCCGTCCCAGTCAGTTCTAGAAGGGGCTCGGCACAAAGGGGGAAGTAGACAGTGTGATGTGAATTGCGCTGGTATAATCATCAGCAGGAGATTGGATAGAAAGACTCATCGGTGAGTTGGGCACCTCGCGCAAGGGATTAACCCACCCGTTCTGAATGATGGAGGCTCATCCGGCCGACGTTACTTACCTTGTGGCCAGGAGGACCCATGGCTCCCTGAGGACCGGGTATACCCTGCAGGAGAGAAGGCAGAAAGATGAATGAGGGATTGGAAATTGGGAACAGTATGCTCGCCTCTCACACATCTGGTAGCAGGCACGCACAAACATCTCTCAGCTTCATATACGCCCGGCATCAGTGCCACACATCCAGTCCAAGACAGTAGCTAAATCACATCCAAAGTGCACAATAGATCAGAGAAAAGCCTGTCTATTTTCAAAGAAAACTTGGACTGTGACAGTTCAGGAACAAACGAGGGATAACTCTGCATTTTACAAGACAGGGGTGGTGTTTACAGATCGGAGCTGTACTCGGTAGTGAAGGGACAGTGTTTATAGTCGGTGTTTGTACATAATAGTGTGGGGAGATGTGGTTTATAAACTGTGTTTCTACACAATAGTGAGGGACAATGTTTTTGACTGTGTTTGTACACAGCAGTGAGGGGATGGTGTTTATAGTGGGCGGGTAAGTGGAGCTGAGTCCACAAAAAGATCAGCCATGATCTTATTGAATGGTGGAGCAGGCTCGAGGGGCCAGATGGCCTACTCCTGCTTCCAGTTCTTATGTTCTTATAGACTGTGTTTGTACACAATAGTGAGGGGACGGTTTTAAAGATTTTGTTTGTATACAGTAGTGAGGGACAATACAGGCCTGTATTTGTACACTGTAGCGAGGGGGACAATATTTATAGACTGAGTTTGTACACTGTAGTGAGGGGGCAGTGTAGACTGTATTTTTATACCTGGTAGTGTGGGAATGGGCAATGCTTTTGCCTTAATGTGACATGTTACCTGAGCTCCGGGAATGCCTTGTTGCCCCGGTGGTCCCGGTTCTCCTTGTGGTCCCTGTTTGGGATGAATCAGACAACACGGTAAATTCCCGAGCGCTCAGTGGCGGATAAACGAACGAAGGGAATGTAAGGAGAGAAATCACGCACCAGGTTTCCTTTCGGACCGTGGGGGCCATCCGATCCTCGCACACCCTGAAACACAAGAGAAGCTCGCTAGCAATGTTCAGCCCTGAAAACAGAGGCGGTTCAACACTTTCCACCAATGGCCCATGAACGTTCCCACACCTATCTCAATTTCTGTCTGGCTGCAAACAACGAAAGGTAGGGGTGAAATTGGCAAATTGGTGTTTTCAAAAGGCGGGGGATGGAGGGACATCATGTTGCTAGTCTGAACTTGTGCTGTAGTATGTAGCACGGCCACCATTAGAGGCAGAGCCTCATCCTCAAATGATTGCTTGCCGATGGGGGCGGTCGGTGATGCAATGCCAACAGCACAGGTTCAATTCCCATACTGGCTGGCGTTATTCATGAGAGATTAAGTTCTGTGTTACCAGAGACTATATCCCGTTGGTTAATGTTCTCCCCGATCCTCCAGAGAATAAGTCCAACTGGTTAATGTTCCCCCCGTTCCCCCAGAGACTAAGTCCAGTTGGTTAATGTTCTCCCCACTGCTCCAGAGACTAAGTGCCGTTGGTTAATGTTCTCCCCGCTCTTACAGACACTAAGTCCAGTTGGTTGATGTTCTCCCCGCTCTTACAGACACTAAGTCCAGTTGGTTAATGTTCTCCCCACTGTTCCAGAGACTAAGTCCCCGCCTTCTCAACGTTGCCGCTCGCCTGAGGTGTGGTGATCCTCAGATTGAACCACCAGCAGTGAGCTCTCTTCCCCATCAAAGGGGATAGCAGCCTATGGTCATCTGGGATTCTGGCGACTTTACGGTATTACACGTGCTCAGTCACTCGCCCGGTAGAGCGCCGCTGATTCGGGAGCCAGCCGTTACTCCGGTCTTCACCGAATGCAACCGACAGATCAGTGCCGGATTCAGCCTTGCCTCAGGGATTAGGCACAAAACTCCATCTGAACGAGCCTTCCACAGCCACGGAGTGGGCCAGTCGGGGAAGGATGACCGAGTCACGGAGCGAGATCGGGAATGGGAAGACTAATCACACCATTCACTGATTGGCGGATGCCGAAGGAGGGTGGTCAGGGGGCACACTGTTGCCTGGCGACGTGGAATATTTCACTTTGCGGTGAACATTATTTTCTGCCAACCGGTCAGTTTTAATTTTCACAGAAAACAGGCATTTGTTTTTTTTGTATCTGTATTCACTCACAGGTGGTCCTTGTAGTCCCTGGGGTCCTTTGGGTCCAAGCAGTCCTCTTGGTCCCTTGGAGATGGAGAGGGACAGACAGAGAGAGCGAGAGAGAAAAATAAACATTTCAGGATTAGGTCTTGCATGCAACATAGCACAGTTGCTAAAACAGGAAGACTTGTTGGGTTAATGTCGAGTCATAGAGGTATACAACATTGAACAAGGCCCTTCAGCCCATCGCATCTGCACCACTCAAAGACAAACTACCTAACTATTCTAATCCCACTTCCCAGCACTTGGCCCATGACCTTGTATGCCTTGGCATTGGAAGTGCAGTAATGAGAGTCTCTGCCTTCTCCACCTTTTCAGGCAGTGAGTTCCAAACTCCCACCACCCTCTGGATGAAAAAGATTTTCCTCACTTCCCCTCTAAACCTCCAGCCCCAAAGGTGTAACTATTGTCCAGATCACCGGTCAGCCTAGACCCTGTCTCTGCTGGGAGGGAAAGGCCAGATAATTCTCCGTCAGCCTCCTGCTGTGGAGAGATTCACCAGCCAGGAAACTTCACCGCGCATTGGGCCCCACCGCACTGAACGAGTGACACAAGAGCGTCACCACGTGTGCGTTCCACGAGCTTGAGTAACTTCTTTCTCATGATTGTAGCTGCAGAACGTGTGGGAGTGCAGACTGAGCCCAAGGTCAGTTATGTAGTCCCTGGTGTCCATTCCTGTCTGCCTCGACAATGTCCACTCCCTCCACAGCTGCAGAGTCGGGTTCAGCAGCCCCGAGCCGCCTGTGGCTGCGTTTATTTCAATCAATCGTTTGTGGGATGTGGGCATTGCTGGCAAGGTTAGCATTAATGTGGAGATGCCGGCGTTGGACTGGGGTGAACACAGTAAGAAGTCTCATAACACCAGGTTAAAGTCCAACAGGTTTATTTGGTAGCAAATACCATAAGCTTTCGGAGCGCTGCTCCTTCGTCAGATGAGGTCCACATTTCCACTCCATCTGATGAAGGAGCAGCGCTCCGAAAGCTTATGGTATTTGCTACCAAATAAACCTGTTGGACTTTAACCTGGTGTTGTGAGACTTCTTACAAGGTTAGCATTGCCAGGGTTGTTTGCTGTCTCACTGAGAGGTCTGGAGGCTTGTGTGGCTGAACATTAAGGTCTGTGACTTCCTCAGAGTGTCATCTCCGACAGGGCGGGTGGGCAGGTGGAGTCTGGTCAGTTTGCGGGGGGGGGGGGGGGGGGGGGGGGGGGGGGGGGGGAAACAGAGGGGGTGTCGGGTCAGGTGAGGTCAAGCCGTTTGGCAGGGGGGTTGAGTTGGGGTGGGGGTAATGTGGAGGGTCCCCTGGGCGTATCGTATGTGTGTGTGAGTGCAGGATGTTCCATGCGAGGCTGGGTCTGGATCTGGGTGTTTTTTAAATAGTTACTCTGCAGTAAAAAGTGTTTTTGTTTTCCCTTTTAACTCTTTCAGAATAACTATCCGGGTAAAACTGGCTGAACCACCTGAAGTTAGCAATGTAAATTAGCAACACGGGGGAACAGTGATTAGCACTGCCGCCTCAGAGCACCAGGTTTCAATTCTGGCCTTGTGTGACTGTGCGGAGTTTGCACATTCTCCCTGTGTCTGCGAGGGTTTCCTCCCACAGTACAAAGATGTGCGGGTTGGATTGATTGGCTGTATTAAATTGCCGCTTAGTGTCCCAAGATGTGGACATTATGGAGATTAGCAGGGTAAATGCAGAGGATTATGGGGACAGAGCTGGGTGGGATACTCTGTTGGCGAGTCGGTGCAGACTCGATTGGCTTCCTCTTGCACTGTAGATTTTGTGTTTCTGTAAATCGTTTCTGTTGGATGGTTCCCAGCCCCACACACTTTTCCATCGGATATTAGCACTTCTGGACAATTGCCAAGTTAACAGAATCTCCTGGAGGGATTCTCCAATGCATTATTGGGATACTGTCCAAATGCGAAGCTGGAGAAGCAGGAAATTATGGGCCTAACTGTTTATTAACAGCTCGTAACAATACACATCTCCAAGGTAGAGCCACATGGATACTGTCTCCATGCCAGATTCTTCCAGCCACTTCCGCACACACAGTCTGCTATCATGTGACTGTCTGCAACACTCTGTACTGTTTCCCCAGTCCCATATTAATCCTCGCTCAGCTGAACACCCTCATATTACAGCCAGCATTGATCAGACATTGCTAACTGTTCTCGAGATGGAGGTGGTGATCTGTCCTGATCCTCTTGTGGATCAAAGTCTGATCTACACTTGATTTGGAGGAAACCAGAAAGAAGCAGTGGGAGAGAGGGATTGAGGAAGAAAGGTGAATTGGGAGAGGGCAGGCGAGGTGAAAGATCGTTGGGAGAGAGGGGTGAGGTGAAAGGTCATTGGGGATGAGGTGAAAGGTCATTTGAAGAGGGGGACAAGGTGAAAGGTCATTGGGCAACGTGAAAGGTGATTGGGAGAAAAGGTGAGTCAAAGGACATTGGGAGAGGGAGACAAGGTGAAAGGTCATTGGGGGTGAGGTGAAAGGTCAATAGGAGAGGGGAACGAGGTGAAAGGTAATTGGGGGTGAGGTGAAAGGTCATTGGGAGAGAGGATGTGAGATTGGATATTAAAGGGTGAGTATTGACAGGGTGTGCACTGACTGGGTGAGGCGGCAAGTGTGTGACTGGGAGCAGTGGCTCGGCACTGCCGGGGAGGCCACAGCACATTAGGAGCAGACAGCTACACTGCACAAAGAGAACGTCCCATGAGACTTGCTCTCTGTGACGCTGATGGCTCCTGAACAGATCCTGGAATCTCTTCACCACTCCGGGAGACAAGTCCAAACATCGGGATATACTTACGGGTTCGCCTGGCAACCCTCTGGGTCCAGCCTCTCCATCGTCTCCCTGCAGACAAAAGACCAAGGTAAGATCTCACAGCACAAACAATCACAGCCTGATATCTAGAATCGTCTTACATATGGGGTACGCAGCCTGGCACCAGTGGCTTCATGTGTAGAAACTGCGGCTGAGGAAACTCTCCATGATAACAGGCACGGCTTTCCCAAAGGCCCGACAAATATTTCCAGCCTTTCTCCTCAATGGAATTTTAACCCATTCAGGGGCAGATTCCATCAAGCCCCTTGGTGAGGGTGAATTCCTGACAATTCCCTCTTTCTTTTCAGTGATATGCCAATCACTGCACTGGATAAAAGCCATCAACTCAAAGTGATATTTTCAAATGAGTACTGACATTGTCACCGGACAGCGATCAGAGGGATTCCAATCCCCATCCAGCAGGGCGGTGGTGACAGCAACTGATATTTCAGCTTCTCTCTGAGATCATATCGAAGAAACGATGCAGAGTTTTGTCAGGGGAGAGTTATCAGAACACCTCCAACTACCTCAGCACCCTCTTCCCCAACCATCCTCACAAAGCATTTCGTGCCAATGAAGTACTTTCTGAAGGATCGTCGCAGGAATAATGTCAGAACCACAGCAGCCTATCTGCATCCAACGAAGATTATCTCATGACTTTCAGGGAGACTGTGGCATAATGGTATTGTCACTGGGCTAGTAATGCTCTGGGAACTGGGTTCAAATCCCACCAGGGCAGATAGAGTCATAGAGGTTTACAGCATGGAAACAGGCCCTTTGACCCAACTTGTCCATGCCACCCTTTTTTTTAAAAACCACTAAGCTAGTCCTAATTGCCCGTGTTTGGCCCATATCCCTCTATACCCATCTTACCCATGTAACTGTCTAAATACTTTTTAAAAGACAAAATCATACCCACCTCTACTACTATCTCTGGCAGCTTGTTCCAGATACCCACCACCGTCTGTGTGAAAAAATTGCCCCTGTGGACCTATTTTTATCTCTCCCCTCTCACCTTAAACCTATGCCCTTGAGTTTTAGATTCCCCTACCTTTGGGAAAAGATGTTGACTTTCTACTCAATGGAATTTTAACCCATTCAGGGGCAGATTCCATCAAGCCCCTTGGTGAGGGTGAATTCATTCTAAAAAAAGATCTGGAATTAAAAGTCTAATGATGCCCACGAGACCATTGTCGACTGTTGTAAAGAAATCCATCTGGAACTGATGTTCTTTTCGGGAACATTAATTCCTGGTCTCAGTCTATATGTGACCCCAGACCCACAGCAATGTTAACTGCCCCTCTGAAATGGCGTACCCGGCCGGTATTCATTCATCCGGTTTGAGAGATATGGGTGCCGTCCACCCCTTATTGCCCTCGAGGAGGTGGCAGTCAACCGTCTTCGTGAACCATTGCGGTCCGTGTGGCATGGATACCCCGACAGTATGTGACCTGCCTATGGCGGTTTGATAGAATTGAGGTTCAGAGGGCATTCAAGAGTCAGCTGTATCGCTGTGGGTCTGGAGTCACATGTAGGCCAGACGGGTAAGGATGGCAGATTTTCTTCCCTAAAGGGGCACTAGTGAACCAGATGGGTTCCTACAACAATCAATAACAGTTTCATGGTAGCCATTAGACTATTAATTCCAGATTTATTGATCAAATTTAAATTCCATCAGGTGCTGCGTTGGGATTTGAACCAGGTCCCAGGGCAAGGTTTATTTTTCTTTCATAGGGATGTGGGTGTCACTGGTTGGGTCATCTGTTGCCTATTCCTAATTCCCATTGAACTGAGTCTCACTCGGCCTCTTCAGTGGGCAGTTAAGAGTCAACCACATTGCAGTGGCTCTGGAGTCACATGTAGGCCAGACTGGGTAAGGATGGCAAATTTCCTTCCCGAAAGGGGCATTAGTGAACCAGTTGGGTTTTCTTTACAATAGCCTGGATCCAGGTGGGGCATATCAATGACACTCCTTATTGGTATGGGTCCTGCGATCTGACACATGTGCCTCCAGATCTACCACCTGACCCATTGGTTTTTGCCACCTTCTAGCTAATAGACTGATAGATTAACACTGTAGTGAGACAAGGTTATACCTCAGAGGGCAGCACAGTGGCACAGTGGTTGGCATTACTGCTCACAGTACCAGGGACCCGTGTTCGGTTCCCGGCTTGGGTCACTGTCTGTGCGGAGTCTGCACATTTTCTCTCATGGGTTTTCTCCGGGTGTTCCAGTTTCCTCCCACACTCTGAAAGACGTGCTGGTTAGGTGCATTGGCCATGCTAAATTCTCCCTCAGTGTACCTGAACAGGCACCGGAGTGTGCCGACTAGGGGATTTTCATAGTAACTTCATTGCAGTATTGATGTAAGCCTACTTGTGACAATAATAAATAAACTTTAAACTGTTTTGATGAGTGTAACAGGTTGCTTTAAAATGTCTACTCCATGTTTCAGCTCCAACTTCCAGCTCCCAGCTTTTTCTGTGGTTTGTTTCCTTTCCTCTGAGTCCACACCCAGGTATAAGCAATTGAGCACAGTGAGCATCAATGGTAAACAGACTCACATGGTCAAATAGACAGGTCTGTACAAAAATCCCATTGTTTTATTATTACTGAGACTAGCTTTTTATTCCAAACTTATGGATGATTTAGATTTCAAATCCCTCAGCTCCCTTGACGGGGGAGCTCGTGATTCTGAGATTTTCGTCCAGGCCTATGGATTACGAGTTCAGTAATATTACCACCATGCTGCCATCCCATCCCTGAGTTAAGATTCACCCCCAAAACCCCCGCAGCAAGTTGACCTTAGCTTTACCCATTGTCGACATTGCTCACGTCCGGATGGACCCAGAGCTCCAGTTGCTCCCTTATCCCAACGGAACAGGCTTACCCTGGAAGACGCCTGTGCGACGTGGTGGGGGAAAGCAGCGAACACTCACCCTTTCTCCGTCTTCCCCTTGGTGTCCCAACGGTCCCTGCGCACCGGGCTCTCCCTAAGGACGACAGACAAACAACAGGATTAAGTTCCTGGTGCACCATCTGCACGCAGAGTCTCCGATCGGCAACCTGTCGGCATAGAGCCCTCTCCCACTCCCTGTCGGCAAACAGCGCACGCATGTCCCAGACCATCACCCACCCAGCCCCAACATCAGCGACTGGGGGAAACCACGGGTGGGATCTGCACCTTTGCAACATGAACCACTGCTTCAGAAGAGGGAGGAGGATCGACCCTCCGCAGTCACGAATAAAGGGAAGACTGCCGGACCTGCGTTGCCATCACGCCATCAACACTGCCGGACATCACGAAGGCCTCCTCAGATAGTGAGGCATGGTCTCCATTGTAACGTGGGAAGTCTCTGCACAGCAAGAGCCCACCAACATGCAGTGAACTGGATAAATCGGTTTCTGAGCTCTCATTCAAAATTATGTCCCCAGGATCTTTCACATCCACTGAGAGAAAGTGTGGACAATTTAATGCCTCACCCTCTCCCTTCACTGATTGAGTCAGAGACTCAATCAGTGGTTTGATTTATTATTATGGTCATATGTCTGGGATACAGTGAAAAGTATTGTTTTTTGTGCACTATACAGACAACATATACCATTCGTAGAGTACGTATGGAAGAACAAAGAACAATACAGCACAGGAACAGGCCCTTCGGACCTCCAAGCCTGCACCGATCATGTGTTCCTAACTAGACCATCCGTTTGTATCCCTCTCTTCCCAGTCTGTTCATGTGGCTATCTAGATAAGTCTTAAATGATCCGAGCATGTCTGCTTCAACCACCTTGCTTGGCAGTGCATTCCAGGCCCCCATCACCCTCTGTGTAAAATACGTCCCCCGCATATCCGTATTGAACTTTGCCCCCCCTTACCTTGAACTTGTGACCCCTTGTGTTTGTCATTTCTGACCTGGGAAAAAGCTTCCAACTGTTCACCCTATGCCCTTCATAATTTTATAAACTTCTATCAGGTCGCCCCTCAACCTCCGTCTTTCCAGGGAGAACAACCCCAGTTTACTCAATCTCACCTCATAGCTAATACCCTCCATACCTGGAAACATCCTGGTCAACCTTTTCTGCACTCTCTCCAAAGCCTCCACGTCCTTCTAGAACATAGAACATTACAGCGCAGTACAGGCCCTTCGGCCCTCGATGTTGCGCCGACCAGTGAAACCAATCTAAAGTCCATCTAACCTACACTATTCCAATATCATCCATATGTTTATCCAATGACCATTTAAATGCCCTTAATGTTGGCGAGTCCACTACTGCTGCAGGCAGGGCATTCCACGCCCTTACTACTCTCTGAGTAAAGAACCTACCTCTAACATCTGTCCTATATCTCTCACCCCTCAATTTAAAGCTATGTCCCCTCGTGCTAGCTATCACCATCCGAGGAAAAAGTCTCTCACTATCCACCCTATCTAATACTCTGATCATCTTGTATGCCTCTATTAAGTCACCTCTTAACCTTCTTCTCTCGAACGAAAACAACCTCAAGTCCCTCAGCCTTTCCTCATAAGACCTTCCCACCATACCAGGCAACGTCCGAGTAAATCTCCTCTGCACCCTTTCCAATGCTTCCACATCCTTCCTATAATGCGGCAACCAGAACTGTACGCAATACTCCAAGTGCGGCCGCACCAGAGTTTTGTACAGCTGCAACATGATCTCCTGGCTCCAAAACTCAATCCCTCGAACAATGAAAGCTAACACTCCGTACGCCTTCTCAACAACCCTATCAACTGGGTGCCAACTTTCAGGGATCTATGCATATGGACACCGAGATCTCTCTGCTCATCCACACTACCAAGTATCTATTAGCCCAGTACTCTGTAATCCTGTTATTCCTTCCAAAGTGAATCAGCTCACACTTTTCCGAATTGAACTCCATTTACCACCTCTCAGCCCAGCTCTGCAGCTGATCTATGTCCCTCTGTAACCTGCAACAACCTTCCGCACTGTCCACAACTCCACCGACTTCAGTGTCATCCGCAAATTTACTAACCCATCCTTCTATGCCCTCATCCAGGTCATTAATAAAAATGACAAACAGCAGTGGCCCCAAAACAGATCCTTGTGGTACACCACTAGTAACTGAACTCCAGGATGAACATTTCCCATCAACCACCACCCCCTGTTTTCTTACAGCTAGCCAATTCCTGATCCAAACCACTAAATCACCCTCAATCCCATGCGTCCGTATTTTCTGCAATAGCTTACCGTGGAGAACCTTATCAAACACTTTACTGAAATCCATATACACCACATCAACCGCTTTACCCTCATCCACCTCTTTGGTCACCTTCTCAAAGAACTCAATAAGGTTTGTGAGGCACGACCTACCCTTCACAAAACCGTGCTGACTATCCCTAATCAAATTATTCCTTTCCAGGTGATTATAAATCCTATCTCTTATAATCCTTTCCAAAACTTTGCCCACAACAAAAGTAAGGCTCACTGGTCTATAATTACCAGGGTTGTCTCTACTTCCCTTCTTGAACAAGGGGACAACATTTGCTATCCTCCAGTCTTCTGGCACTATTCCTGTAGACAATGACAACATAAAGATCCAAGCCAAAGGCTCTGCAATCTCCTCCCTAGCCTCCCAGAGAATCCTAGGATAAATCCCATCCAGCCCAGGGGACTTATCTATTTTCACACTTTCCAGAATTGCTAACACCTCCTCCTTATGGAACTCTATCCCGTCTAGTCCAATAGCCTGTATCTCAGTATTCTCCTCGACAACATTGTCTTTTTCCTGCATGAATACTGACGAAAAATATTCGTTTAGCGCCTCTCCTATCTCTTCAGACTCCACACACAACTTCCTACTACTGTCCTTGACTGGCCCTAATCTTACCCTAGTCATTCTTTTATTCCTGACATACCTATCGAAAGCTTTAGTGTTTTCCTTGATCTTACCTGCCAAAGACTTCTCATGTCCCCTCCTGGCTCTTCTTAACTCTCTCTTTAGGTCCTTCCTGGCTAACTTGTAACTCTCAAGTGCCCTAACTGAGCCTTCACATCTCATCTTTACATAAGTCTCCTTCTTCCTCTTCACAAGAGATTCAACTTCTTTAGTAAACCACGGTTCCCTCGCTCTGCCACTCCCTCCCTGCTTGACAGGTACATACTTATCAAGGACACGCAGTAGCTGTTCCTTGAACAAGCTCCACATTTCAATTGTGCCCATCCCCTGCAGTTCCCTTCCCCAACCTATGCATCCCAAATCTCGCCTAATCGCAACATAATTTCCTTTCCCCCAGCTATAACACTTGCCTTTGGTATATACCTATCCCTTTCCATCGCTAAAGTAAACGTAACCAAATTGTGGTCACTATCACCAAAGTGTTCACCTACCTCCAAACCTAACACCTGGTCTGGTTCATTACCCAGTACCAAATCCAATGTGGCCTCGCCTCTTGTTGGCCTACCTACATACTGTGTCAGGAAACCCTCCTGCACACATTGGACAAAAACTGACCCCTCTAAAGTACTCAGACTATAGCTTTTCCAGTCAACATTTGTAAAGTTAAAGTCCCCCATAACAACTTCCCTGTTATTTTGGCTCCTATCCAGAATCATCTTTGCAATTCTGTCCTCTACATCTCTGGAACTTTTCAGAGGCCTATAGAAAACTCCCAACAGGGTGACCTCTCCTTTCCTGTTTCTAACCTCAGCCCATACTACCTCAGTAGACGAGTCCTCATCAAATGTCCTTTCTGCCTCCGTAATACTGTCCTTGACTAACAATGCCACACCTCCACCTCTTTTACCACCTTCCCTGCTCTTACTGAAACATCTAAACCCCGGAACCTGCAACAACCATTCCTGTCCCTGCTTTATCCATGTCACCGAGATGGCCACAACATCAAAGTCCCAGGTGCCAACCCATGCTGCAAGTTCACCCACCTTATTACGGATGCTCCTGGCGTTGAAGTATACACACTTCAAACCACCTTCCTGCCTGCCAGTACACTCCTGTGAAGTTGAAACCTTATCCATGACCTCACGACTCTCAACCTCCTGTACCCTAGAGCTAAAATTCAGGTTCCCATCCCCCTGCTGAATTAGTTTAAACCCTCCCGAAGAGCATTAGCAAATTTCCCCCCCAGGATATTGGTACCCCTTTGGTTCAGGCGTAGGCCATCCCGTTTGTAGAGGTCCCACCTAACCCAGAATGAGCCCCAATTGTCCAGGTATCTGAATCCCTCCCTCCTGCACCATCCCTGTAGCCACGTGTTCAATTACTCTCTCTCCCTATTCCTCTCCTCACTATCACTATCTGGTAGTGTGGCGACCAGAACTGGACACAGTATTCCAAATGTGGCCTAACCAACATTCTATATAACTGCAACATCATATGCCAACTTTTATACTCTATGCCCCGTCCAATGAAGGCACGCGTGCCATATGCCTTCTTCACCACCTTTTCCACCTGTGCTGCCACCTTTAAGGATCTGTGGACTTGCACACCAGATCCCTCAGTGTACTCCTGATGGTTCTGCCATTTATTGTATAGCTCCCCCCTGCATTAGATCTACCAAAATGCATCACTTCGCATTTATCTGGATTAAATTCCATCTGCCATTTCTCCGCCCAATTTTCCAGCCTATCTATATCCTGCTGTATTCTCTGACAATGTTCATCACTATCTGCAACTCCAGGTGCAGAATCTAGTGTTGCACTCACAGATAGGGCGAAGAGAAAGCTCAGCTAAATATATGAGAGCACCCATTCTAAAGTCTGATGACAGCTGGGAAGAAGCTGTTCTTGAGTCTGTTGGTACAGACTTTCGAATCCTTTTGCAGTGGTTGGAGCTGCGCAGGAATTAGATTGGCACGGAGCACACAGTTCGTGCACGCCGGCATTTCCCTTGGCTTAACCGGGAGCCTCGGTTTCAGAAAGGATGTGAAGGCAGTGGAGACAGCGAGGAAAAGATTCCCGAGGATGGTTCCAAGGATGAGGAACTTCAGTTACGTTGGACACACCGGAGAGGTTGGGATGGCTCTCCTGGGAGAGGAGAGAAGTTCGAGAGGAGATTTGACAGAGCTGTTCAAAACCACAAGGGTTCTGGATGGATGGAGGGGATAGGAAGAAGCTGTTCCTATTGTGGAAGAGACAAGAACCAGAGAGTGGTGAGTAGCAAGAGGAGAAATGGCCACTTGAGGAGAAACTTCTTTCCTGCAACGAGTAGTTAGGATCTGGAATGAATTCTCTGAGAGTGTGGTGGAGACAGATTCACACAGCGAGTCGTTAGGATCTGGAATGCACTGTCTGAGAGTGTGGTGGAGACAGATTCACATAGCGAGTGGTTAGGATCTGGAAGGTGCTGTCTGAGAGTGTGGTGGAGACAGATTCACATAGTGAGTGGTTAGGATCTGGAAGGTGCTGTCTGAGAGTGTGGTGGAGACAGATTCACACAGCGAGTGGTTAGGATCTGGAAGGTGCTGTCTGAGAGTGTGGCAGGGGCAAGGTTCAATCGAGGTATTTGTGAGGGAATTGGATCATTATCTGAAAAGGAAGAATCTGCAGGGATACTGAGAGAAAACGGGGGAGCGACACTCGATGTGCACAGTATCGGTTTCCTTATGAAGCAAGGATATAAAAACATTGGATGTAATTTGAAGAAGGTTTACAGGCTGGTATCTGAAATACAAAATAGAAAATGCTGTATAAACTCAGCAGGTCTGGCAGCATCTGTGGATGGAGAGAGAAACAGAGTTAATGTTTCAAGTGCATATGACACACCTACAGAACTGTTAGTTCTGTCGAAGAGTCATACCGACGCTGTTTCTCTCTCCACAGATGCTGCCAGTCCTGCTGAGTTTAACCAGCATTTTCTGATTTTTGTTTCAGATTTTCAGCATTTGCAGTGTTAATATCAGGAGTGGGTGAAGTGTCTTTCCAGAAAAGATTGAAGGGTTTAGAGACTGGAAGAGTTTCCTCTTTTTTCTAATTCAACCATTGGACATGGGCAATGCTGGCTGGGCCAGCACTTATTGCCCATCCCTAGTTGCCCTTGAGAAGATGGTGGTGAGCTGCCTTCTTGAACCGCTGCAGTCTGTGCGCTGTGAGTTGACCCACAATGCAGTTAGGTAGGGTATTCCAGGATTTTGACTCAGCGACAGTGAGGAACGGTGGATATATTTCCAAGTCAGAATGGTGAGTGAGTTGGAGGGGAACTTCCAAGTGTATACTGCCCTTATCCTTCTAGATAGTAGTGATTGTGGGTTTGGAGGGTCCTACATCTTGTGGGAGAATCTAGAGGAGACAGGCACGGTGGTTAGCACTGCTGCTTCACAGTGCCAGGGACCCGGGTTCGAATCCCGGCTTGGGTCACTGTCTGTGTGGAGTTTGCACATTCTCCCCGTGTCTGTGTGGGTTTCCTCCGGGTGCTCCGGTTTCCTCCCACAGTCCAAAGATGTTCAGGCCAGGTTGATTGGCCATTCTAAATTGCCCTTAGTGTTCCGGGATGCATAGGCTAGAGGGATTAGTGGGTAAATATGTGGGGATAGGGCCTGGGTGGGATTGTGGTTGGTGCAGACTCGATGGGCCGAATGGTCTCTTTCTGCACTGTAGGATTCTATAAATTCTCCCTCAGTGTACCTGAACAGGCACTGGAGTGTGGCGACAAGGGGATTTTCATAGTGACTTCAATGCAGTGTTAATGTAAGCCGACTTGTGACTAATTAATAAATAACCTTTTTTAAACTAGAAGTAGGAATCCCCATTTAAAAATAAGGAGTCGCTCATGTGAGACAGAGATGAGAATTTTTTTCTCAGATGGTGACGAGTCTCTGGAACTCTTCCTCAAAAGGCAGTGGAAGCAGAGTCTTTGAATGTTTTTAAGGCAGCGTTGGGTAGATTTTAACTAACAAGGGGGAGAAAGGTTATCGGGGGTCGGCAGGAATGTGGCATTGAGGTTACAATGAGATCAGTCATGATCTTGTAGATGGTGGAGCAGGCTCAAGGCGCCGAGTGGCCTACTCCTGCTCCTAATTTGAATGCTTGGAGGTTGATTTCTCCCTCGGAGAGCCAGAACTGACACGACCTGCCGAATGGCCTCCTTCTGTGCTGTAACCATTCTGTTGTAGAAATGGATTTTACCTCTGGCGATATTGAGTGGAGGAAAGCGTGAGGGTTAAGTTGGGTTAAAAGCATAGCTTACGTCCAATCCTGGCTGTTTTATGTCCCTCCCGCTTGAGAAATGAGGAATGATAAGATATTTATCAGTTGCTGCTGCTCAGGATTGGGCTGGATTCGAGTCTGTCTCTCAGTTGGTGACTGAATGGGTAAATTGCTCGTTCCCACCAGATAGAGTCTGAGCTCCTGTTTGTGCGTGACCCGGCCCCCAAGTGCATGTGTGCCGAAATAATGCGTGACCAGCATGCTATCCCGACCTCCGCACTATCCCTACGGCTCCATCCCAATCTCCAGGTGCCTGCACAAAGGCTGCAAGGTGGGCCCATCCTCTCCTGATCCGCGCTTAACCCTGGGGTGGCCACGTCGGCACGAGGGAGTGCTCAGACACGTCCGGCCACTCAGCCCCGTACTCACCCGGTTCCCCTTCTCTCCGGGCAGGCCAGGCAATCCATCGAAGCCTCGGTCACCCTGCAGAACACAAAGACACGGCCTGAACGTGGGTGTTACAGCTCAACGGGAGCTTAGCATCAAACAGCGATTCAACACTGATCAGCAAACACACACACACACATAGATACACACACATTTATACACACACACACAGATACACACACATTTATACACACACACACAGATACACACTTATACACATACACACACATTTAAACGCACACACACAGATACACACTTGTACACACACACATTTATACACACACAAACAGAGATACACACTTATACATGCTTATACACACACAGATACACACTTAAACACACACACACACAGATACACACTTATACACACACACACAGATACACACTTATACACACACACACACAGATGCACACTTATACACACACACACATACAAATAGAGATGCATACAAACACAGTTTCACAGACACAGTTGCTCACACACAGACACAATCACAGACAAACACTCAAACACACGCTGACACACACACAGGCAGACACACACAAACTCACACTCGCACGGAGACTCAAGCACGCACACTCAGAAACACACACATACACACTCACATACAAACAGACAGTCTAACACATAAATACAGAGACAAGCATGCACACACACACACACACACAGTCACACACACGGAGTCTCTCACACACAGTCACACACACACACACACACACACAGTCAAACAAAAACTTTCCGGCTGCAAATGACACCCCCAGAAACTGAGTGCCTCCCCTTTTTCATACCTTAATGCCGGATTCACCTGGGATTCCCCGTGCGCCATCAGCACCTGAGCGACCCTGCAACACAAGTCAGGCTTGTTAACGTGACGCTGCAACATGTCACTGCTGAGAAATTAATGGGCTGGAAATGTGGAGAAATGTTAACTTACCCTCCGTCCAGGTCGGCCTGAAACACCAGGGGCACCTTGTGGCCCACGTGGACCCTATTCAACAAAACGACAAGTTACTTACTGCACCCCGACAATGCCACAGGGAAGACTCATCACATCATCACTCACTGTAACCCCCGCACACTCTCACTCACTGTAAACCCCCCACACTCTCACTCACTGTAACCCCCCCACACTCTCACTCACTGTAACCCCCGCACACTCTCACTCACTGTAAACCCCCCACACTCTCACTCACTGTAACCCCCCCACACTCTCACTCACTGTAACCCCCGCACACTCTCACTCACTGTAAACCCCCCACACTCTCACTCACTGTAACCCCCCCACACTCTCACTCACTGTAACCCCCCCACACTCTCACTCACTGTAAGCCCCTCACACTCTCACTGACTGTAAACCCCCACACGCTCACTCATAGTCACCCCCCACACACTCACACACTGTAATTCCCCCACACTCTCACTCACTGTAATCCGCCCGCGCACACTCACTCACTGTCACCACCCAATCTCACTCACTGTAACCCCCCCACACTCTCACTCACTGTAACCCCCCCGCACTCTCACTAAATGTAACCCCCCCACACTCTCACTCACTGTAACCCCCCACAGTCTCACTCACTGTAAACCCCCCGCACTCACAGTCACCCCCACCCCGCACTCTCACTCACTGTAACCCCCCCAGCACTCACTCACTGTAAACCCCCCGCACTCTCACTAACTGTAAGCCCCTCACACTCTCACTCACTGTAAACCCCCACACGCTCACTAATAGTCTCCCCCCACACACTCACACACTGTAATCCCCCCACAGACTCACTCACTGTAAACGCCCCCACACTCTCACTCACTGTAACCCGCCCACACTCTCACTCACTGTAACCCCCCCACACTCTCACTCACTGTAACCCCCCCACACTCTCACTCACTGTAACCCCCCCACACTCTCACTCACTGTAACCCCCCCCACACTCTCACTCACTGTAACCCCCCCACACTCTCACTCACTGTAACCCCCCCACACTCTCACTCACTGTAACCCCCCCACACTCTCACTCACTGTAACCCCCCCACACTCTCACTCACTGTAACCCCCCCACACTCTCACTCACTGTAACCTCCCCACAGTCTCACTCACTGTAATCCCCCCACACACTTTCACTCTCTGTAGCCCCCCCGCACTATCACTTACTGTAACCCCCAGCACTCTCACTCACTGAAAACCCCCGCACTCTCACTCACTGTAACCCCGCCCCCACACTCTCACTCACTGTAACCCCCGCACTCTCACTCACTGTAACCCCACCCCCAGCACTCTCACTCACTGGAAACCCCCCGCACTCTCACTCACTGTAACCCCGTCCATAAACTCTCACTCACTGTAACCCCGCCCCCGTACTCTCACTCACTGTAACCCCCGCACTCTCACTCACTATAACCCCCGCACTCTCACTCTCTGTAACCCCCCCACACTCACAGTCACCCCCACCCCACACTCTCACTCACTGTAACACCCCTCACACTCTCATTCACTGTAACCCTTCAACCCTCACACGCACTGTAACCCCCCCACACTCTCACTCACTGTAACCCCCCCACACTCGCACTCACTGTAACCCCAACACTCTCACTCACTGTAACCCCTCCGCACTCTCACTCAATGTAACCCCCCCGCACTCTCACTCAATGTAACCCCCCCGCACTCTCACTCACTGTAACCCCCCCGCACTCTCACTCACTGTAACCCCCCCGCACTCTCACTCACTGTAACCCCCCCGCACTCTCACTCACTGTAACCCCCCCGCACTCTCACTCACTGTAACCCCTCCACACTCTCACTCACTGTAACCCCCCCGCACTCTCACTCACTGTAACCCGCCCGCACTCTCACTTACTGTAAACCCCAGCACTCTCACTCACTGTAACCCCCCCACACTCTCACTCAAAGTAACCCCCCCACACTCTCACTCACTGTAACCCCTCCACACTCTCACTCACTGTAACCCCCCCACACGCTCACTCACTGTAACCCCCCCACACTCTCACTCACTGTAACCCCCCCACACTCTCACTCACTGTAAACGCCCCCACACTCTCACTCACTGTAACCCCCCCACACTCTCACTCACTGTAACTCCCCCCCACTCTCACTCACTGTAACCCCCCCACACTCTCACTCCCTGTAACCCCCCCACAATCTCACTCACTGTAAACCCCCCACACTCTCACTCACTGTAACCCCCCCACACTCTCACTCACTGTAACCCCTCCACACTCTCACTCACTGTAACCCCCCCACACTCTCACTCACTGTAACCCCCCCACACTCTCACTCACCGTAGCCCACCCACACTCACACTCACTGTAATCCCCCCCACACTCACACTCACTGTAACCCCCCCACACTCTCACTCACTGTAACCCCCCCACAATCTCACTCCCTGCAACCCCCCCACACTCTCTCACTGGAACCCACCCACACTCTCACTCACTGTAACCCCCCCACACTCTCACTCACTGTAACCCCCCCACACCCTCACTCACTGTAAACCCCCACACTCTCACTCACTGTAATCACCCCCACACCCTCACTCACTGTAAACCCCCACACTCTCACTCACTGTAAACCCCCACAGTCTCACTCACTGTAACCCCCCACACTCTCACTCACTGTAACCCCCCACACCCTCACTCACTGTAACCCCCCCACACTCTCACTCACTGTAACCCCCCCACAGTCTCACTCAGTGTAACACCCCCACACTGACAGTAACCCCCACCCCACACTCTCACTCACTGTAACCCCCCCCCACACTCTCATTCACTGTAACCCTTCAACCCTCTCACGCACTGTAACCCCCCCACACTCTCACTCACTGTAACCCCCCCACACTCGCACTCACTGTAACCCCCACACTCTCACTCACTGTGACCCACCCGCACTCTCACTCACTGTAACACCCCCGCACTCTCACTCAATGTAATCCCCCCGCACTCTCACTCACTGTAACCCCCGCCCGCCCCACACTCTCACTCACTGTAACCCCTACACACTCTCACTCACTGTAACCCCCCCACACTCTCACTCTCTGTAACCCCCGCACAATGTCACTCACTGAAACCCCCCCACACTCTCACTTATTGTAACCCCCAGCACTCTCCCTCACTGTAACCCCCCCGCACTCTCACTCACTGTAACCCCCCCGCACTCTCACTCACTGTAATCCCCCCGCACTCTCACTCACTGTAACCCCCCACACTTTCACTCACTGTAATTCCCCAAACTCTCACTCACTGTAACCCCTCCACACTCTCACTCACTGTAACCCCTCCACACTCTCACTCACTGTAACCCCCCACACTCTCACTCACTGTAACACCCCCCACACTCTCACTCACTGTAACCCCCCCACACTCTCACTCACTGTAACCCCCCCGCACTCTCACTCACTGTAATCCCCCCGCACTCTCACTCACTGTAACCCCCCACACTTTCACTCACTGTAATCCCCCAAACTCTCACTCACTGTAACCCCTCCACACTCTCACTCACTGTAACCCCTCCACACTCTCACTCACTGTAACCCCCCACACTCTCACTCACTGTAACACCCCCCACACTCTCACTCACTGTAACCACCCCACACTCTCACTCACTGTAACCCCCCCACACTCTCACTCCCTGTAACCCCCCCACAATCTCACTCACTAAAAACCCCCCCGCACTCTCACTCACTGTAACCCCCCCATACTCTCACTCACTGTAACCCACCCACACTCACACTCACTGTAACCCCCCCACACTGTCACTCACTGTAACCCCCCACACTCTCACTCACTGAAAACCCCCGCACTCTCACTCACTGAAAACCCCCGCACTCTCACTCACTGTAACCCCCCCATACTCTCACTCACTGTAACCCACCCACACTCACACTCACTGTAACGCCCCCACACTGTCACTCACTGTAACCCCCCACACTCTCACTCACTGAAAACCCCCGCACTCTCACTCACTGAAAACCCCCGCACTCTCACTCACTGAAAACCCCCGCACTCTCACTCACTGAAAACCCCCGCACTCTCACTCACTGTAACCGCCCCGCACTCTCACTCACTGAAAACCCCCGCACTCTCACTCACTGAAAACCCCCGCACTCTCACTCACTGAAAACCCCCGCACTCTCACTCACTGTAACCCCCGCACTCTCACTCACTGTAAACCCCCCGCACTCTCACTCACTGTAACCCCGCCCCCACACTCTCACTCACTATAACCCCCCACACTCTCACTCACCGTAATACCTCCGCACTCTCACTCTCTGTAACCCCCCCACACTCTCACTCACTGTAACCCCCCCACACTCTCACTCTCTGTAACCCCCCCACACTCTCACTCACTGTAACCCCCCCACACTCTCACTCACTGCCACCCCCCCACACTCTCACTCACTGTAACCCGCCCACACTCACACTCACTGTCACCCCCACCCCACACTCTCCCTCACTGTTACCCCCCCCCCGACCACTCACTCACTGTAAACCCCCACACTCTCATTCACTGTAACCCTTCAACACTCTCACTCACTGTAATCCCCCACACTCTCACTCACTGTAACCCCCTCACACTCTCACTCAATGTAACCCCCCCACATTCACTGTCACCCCTTCCCCGCACTCTCACTCACTGTAACCCCCCCTCACACTGTCACCCCCCCACACTCCCACTCACTGTAACCCCCACACTCTCACTCACTGTAATCACCCCCGCACTCTCACTCACTTTAACCCCCTCACACTCTCACTCACTGTAACCCCCGCACTCTCACTCCCTGTAACCCCCCCACACTCACACTCACTGTCACCCACTCCCCTCACTCTCACTCACAGTAACCCCCCCACACTCTCACTCACTGTAACCCCCACACACTCACTCACTGTAATCCCGCCCCGCACTCTCACTCACTGTAACCCCTCGCACTCTCACTCACTGTAACCCGCCCACACCCTCACTCACTGTAAACCCCCGCACTCGCACTCACTGCAAACCCCCGCACGCTCACTCACTGTAATCCTACCCAACACTCTCACTCACTGGAACCCCCCACACTCTCACACACTGTAACCCCCCCGCGCTCTCACTCACTGTAACCCCCCGCGCTCTCACTCACTGTAACCCTCCCCACGCTCTCACTCACTGTAACCCCCCCGCGCTCTCCCTCGCTGTAACACCCCCCACGCTCTCACTCACTGTAACCCCCCCACACTCTCACTCACTGTAACCCCCCCTCACACTCTCATTCACTGTAACCCATCAACCCTCTCACGCACTGTAACCCCCCCGCGCTCTCACTCACTGTAACCCCCCCGCGCTCTCACTCAATGTAACCCCCCCACGCTCTCACTCACTGTAACCCACCTACACTCTCACTCACTGTAACCCCCCCTCACACTCTCATTCACTGTAACCCATCAACCCTCTCACGCACTGTAACCCCCCCGCACTCTCACTCACTGTAACCCCCCCCGCACTCTCACTCACTGTAACCCCCCCCCGCACTCTCACTCACTGTAACCCCCCCTCACACTCTCATTCACTGTAACCCATCAACCCTCTCACTCTCTGTAACCCCCCCGCACTCTCACTCACTGTAACCCCCCCGCACTCTCACTCACTGTAACCCCCCCGCACTCTCACTCACTGTAACCCCCCCGCACTCTCACTCACTGTAACCCCCCCGCACTCTCACTCACTGTAACCCCCCCGCACTCTCACTCAATGTAACCCCTCCGCACTCTCACTCACTGTAACACCCCCGCACTCTCACTCACTGTAACCCCCCCGCACTCTCACTCACTGTAACCCCCCCGCACTCTCACTCACTGTAACCCCCCCGCACTCTCACTCACTGTAACCCCCCCGCACTCTCACTCACTGTAACCCCCCCCCGCACTCTCACTCACTGTAACCCCCCCGCACTCTCACTCACTGTAACCCCCCCGCACTCTCACTCACTGTAACCCCCCCGCACTCTCACTCACTGTAACCCCCCCGCACTCTCACTCACTGTAAACCCCCCGCACTCTCACTCACTGTAACCCCCCCGCACTCTCACTCACTGTAACCCCCCCACACTCTCACTCACTGTAACCCCCCCACACTCTCACTCACTGTAACCCCCCCCACACTCTCACTCACTGTAACCCCCCCACACTCTCACTCACTGTAACCCCCCCACACTCTCACTCACTGTAACCCCCCCACACTCTCACTCACTGTAACCCCCCCACACTCTCACTCACTGTAACCCCCCCACACTCTCACTCACTGTAACCTCCCCACAGTCTCACTCACTGTAACCCCCACACACTTTCACTCTCTGTAGCCCCCCCGCACTATCACTTACTGTAACCCCCAGCACTCTCACTCACTGAAAACCCCCGCACTCTCACTCACTGTACCCCCGCCCCCACACTCTCACTCACTGTAACCCCCGCACTCTCACTCACTGTAACCCCACCCCCAGCACTCTCACTCACTGGAAACTCCCCGCACTCTCACTCACTGTAACCCCGTCCATACACTCTCACTCACTGTAACCCCGCCCCCGTACTCTCACTCACTGTAACCCCCGCACTCTCACTCACTATAACACCCCCACACTCTCACTCACTGTAACGCCCCGGCATTCTCACTCACTGTAACCCCCGCACTCTCACTCACTATAACCCCCGCACTCTCACTCTCTGTAACCCCCCCACACTCACAGTCACCCCCACCCCACACTCTCACTCACTGTAACACCCCTCACACTCTCATTCACTGTAACCCTTCAACCCTCACACGCACTGTAACCCCCCCACACTCTCACTCACTGTAACCCCCCCACACTCGCACTCACTGTAACCCCAACACTCTCACTCACTGTAACCCCTCCGCACTCTCACTCAATGTAACCCCCCCGCACTCTCACTCAATGTAACCCCCCCGCACTCTCACTCACTGTAACCCCCCCGCACTCTCACTCACTGTAACCGCCCCGCACTCTCACTCACTGTAACCCCCCCGCACTCTCACTCACTGTAACCCCCCCGCACTCTCACTCACTGTAACCCCTCCACACTCTCACTCACTGTAACCCCCCCGCACTCTCACTCACTGTAACCCGCCCGCACTCTCACTTACTGTAAACCCCAGCACTCTCACTCACTGTAACCCCCCCACACTCTCACTCACTGTAACCCCCCCACACTCTCACTCACTGTCACCCCTCCACACTCTCACTCACTGTAACCCCCCCACACGCTCACTCACTGTAACCCCCCCACACTCACACTCACTGTAACCCCCCCACACTCTCACTCACTGTAAACGCCCCCACACTCTCACTCACTGTAACCCCCCCACACTCTCACTCACTGTAACTCCCCCCCACTCTCACTCACTGTAACCCCCCCACACTCTCACTCCCTGTAACCCCCCCACAATCTCACTCACTGTAAACCCCCCACACTCTCACTCACTGTAACCCCCCCACACTCTCACTCACTGTAACCCCTCCACACTCTCACTCACTGTAACCCCCCCACACTCTCACTCACTGTAACCCCCCCACACTCTCACTCACCGTAGCCCACCCACACTCACACTCACTGTAATCCCCCCCACACTCACACTCACTGTAACCCCCCCACACTCTCACTCACTGTAACCCCCCCACAATCTCACTCCCTGCAACCCCCCCACACTCTCTCACTGGAACCCACCCACACTCTCACTCACTGTAACCCCCCCACACTCTCACTCACTGTAACCCCCCCACACCCTCACTCACTGTAAACCCCCACACTCTCACTCACTGTAATCCCCCCCACACCCTCACTCACTGTAAACCCCCACACTCTCACTCACTGTAAACCCCCACAGTCTCACTCACTGTAACCCCCCACACTCTCACTCACTGTAACCCCCCACACCCTCACTCACTGTAACCTCCCCACACTCTCACTCACTGTAACCCCCCCACAGTCTCACTCAGTGTAACACCCCCACACTGACAGTAACCCCCACCCCACACTCTCACTCACTGTAACCCCCCCCCACACTCTCATTCACTGTAACCCTTCAACCCTCTCACGCACTGTAACCCCCCCACACTCTCACTCACTGTAACCCCCCCACACTCGCACTCACTGTAACCCCCACACTCTCACTCACTGTGACCCACCCGCACTCTCACTCACTGTAACACCCCCGCACTCTCACTCAATGTAATCCCCCCGCACTCTCACTCACTGTAACCCCCGCCCGCCCCACACTCTCACTCACTGTAACCCCTACACACTCTCACTCACTGTAACCCCCCCACACTCTCACTCTCTGTAACCCCCGCACAATGTCACTCACTGAAACCCCCCCACACTCTCACTTATTGTAACCCCCAGCACTCTCCCTCACTGTAACCCCCCCGCACTCTCACTCACTGTAACCCCCCTGCACTCTCACTCACTGTAATCCCCCCGCACTCTCACTCACTGTAACCCCCCACACTTTCACTCACTGTAATTCCCCAAACTCTCACTCACTGTAACCCCTCCACACTCTCACTCACTGTAACCCCCCCACACTCTCACTCCCTGTAACCCCCCCACAATCTCACTCACTGTAAACCCCCCACACTCTCACTCACTGTAACCCCCCCACACTCTCACTCACTGTAACCCCTCCACACTCTCACTCACTGTAACCCCCCCACACTCTCACTCACTGTAACCCCCCCACACTCTCACTCACCGTAGCCCACCCACACTCACACTCACTGTAATCCCCCCCACACTCACACTCACTGTAACCCCCCCACACTCTCACTCACTGTAACCCCCCCACAATCTCACTCCCTGCAACCCCCCCACACTCTCTCACTGGAACCCACCCACACTCTCACTCACTGTAACCCCCCCACACTCTCACTCACTGTAACCCCCCCACACCCTCACTCACTGTAAACCCCCACACTCTCACTCACTGTAATCCCCCCCACACCCTCACTCACTGTAAACCCCCACACTCTCACTCACTGTAAACCCCCACAGTCTCACTCACTGTAACCCCCCACACTCTCACTCACTGTAACCCCCCACACCCTCACTCACTGTAACCCCCCCACACTCTCACTCACTGTAACCCCCCCACAGTCTCACTCAGTGTAACACCCCCACACTGACAGTAACCCCCACCCCACACTCTCACTCACTGTAACCCCCCCCCACACTCTCATTCACTGTAACCCTTCAACCCTCTCACGCACTGTAACCCCCCCACACTCTCACTCACTGTAACCCCCCCACACTCGCACTCACTGTAACCCCCACACTCTCACTCACTGTGACCCACCCGCACTCTCACTCACTGTAACACCCCCGCACTCTCACTCAATGTAATCCCCCCGCACTCTCACTCACTGTAACCCCCGCCCGCCCCACACTCTCACTCACTGTAACCCCTACACACTCTCACTCACTGTAACCCCCCCACACTCTCACTCTCTGTAACCCCCGCACAATGTCACTCACTGAAACCCCCCCACACTCTCACTTATTGTAACCCCCAGCACTCTCCCTCACTGTAACCCCCCCGCACTCTCACTCACTGTAACCCCCCTGCACTCTCACTCACTGTAATCCCCCCGCACTCTCACTCACTGTAACCCCCCACACTTTCACTCACTGTAATTCCCCAAACTCTCACTCACTGTAACCCCTCCACACTCTCACTCACTGTAACCCCTCCACACTCTCACTCACTGTAACCCGCCACACTCTCACTCACTGTAACACCCCCCACACTCTCACTCACTGTAACCCCCCCACACTCTCACTCACTGTAACCCCCCCGCACTCTCACTCACTGTAATCCCCCCGCACTCTCACTCACTGTAACCCCCCACACTTTCACTCACTGTAATCCCCCAAACTCTCACTCACTGTAACCCCTCCACACTCTCACTCACTGTAACCCCTCCACACTCTCACTCACTGTAACCCCCCACACTCTCACTCACTGTAACACCCCCCACACTCTCACTCACTGTAACCACCCCACACTCTCACTCACTGTAACCCCCCCACACTCTCACTCCCTGTAACCCCCCCACAATCTCACTCACTAAAAACCCCCCCGCACTCTCACTCACTGTAACCCCCCCATACTCTCACTCACTGTAACCCACCCACACTCACACTCACTGTAACCCCCCCACACTGTCACTCACTGTAACCCCCCACACTCTCACTCACTGAAAACCCCCGCACTCTCACTCACTGAAAACCCCCGCACTCTCACTCACTGTAACCCCCCCATACTCTCACTCACTGTAACCCACCCACACTCACACTCACTGTAACCCCCCCACACTGTCACTCACTGTAACCCCCCACACTCTCACTCACTGAAAACCCCCGCACTCTCACTCACTGAAAACCCCCGCACTCTCACTCACTGAAAACCCCCGCACTCTCACTCACTGAAAACCCCCGCACTCTCACTCACTGTAACCCCCCCACACTCTCACTCACTGAAAACCCCCGCACTCTCACTCACTGAAAACCCCCGCACTCTCACTCACTGTAACCCCCGCACTCTCACTCACTGTAAACCCCCCGCACTCTCACTCACTGTAACCCCGCCCCCACACTCTCACTCACTATAACCCCCCACACTCTCACTCACCGTAATACCTCCGCACTCTCACTCTCTGTAACCCCCCCACACTCTCACTCACTGTAACCCCCCCACACTCTCACTCTCTGTAACCCCCCCACACTCTCACTCACTGTAACCCCCCCACACTCTCACTCACTGTCACCCCCCCACACTCTCACTCACTGTAACCCGCCCACACTCACACTCACTGTCACCCCCACCCCACACTCTCCCTCACTGTTACCCCCCCCGACCACTCACTCACTGTAAACCCCCACACTCTCATTCACTGTAACCCTTCAACACTCTCACTCACTGTAATCCCCCACACTCTCACTCACTGTAACCCCCTCACACTCTCACTCAATGTAACCCCCCCACATTCACTGTCACCCCTTCCCCGCACTCTCACTCACTGTAACCCCCCCTCACACTGTCACCCCCCCACACTCTCACTCACTGTAACCCCCACACTCTCACTCACTGTAATCACCCTCGCACTCTCACTCACTTTAACCCCCTCACACTCTCACTCACTGTAACCCCCGCACTCTCACTCCCTGTAACCCCCCCACACTCACACTCACTGTCACCCACTCCCCTCACTCTCACTCACAGTAACCCCCCCACACTCTCACTCACTGTAACCCCCACACACTCACTCACTGTAATCCCGCCCCGCACTCTCACTCACTGTAACCCCTCGCACTCTCACTCACTGTAACCCGCCCACACCCTCACTCACTGTAAACCCCCGCACTCGCACTCACTGCAAACCCCCGCACGCTCACTCACTGTAATCCTACCCAACACTCTCACTCACTGGAACCCCCCACACTCTCACACACTGTAACCCCCCCGCGCTCTCACTCACTGTAACCCCCCGCGCTCTCACTCACTGTAACCCTCCCCACGCTCTCACTCACTGTAACCCCCCCGCGCTCTCCCTCACTGTAACACCCCCCACGCTCTCACTCACTGTAACCCCCCCACACTCTCACTCACTGTAACCCCCCCTCACACTCTCATTCACTGTAACCCATCAACCCTCTCACGCACTGTAACCCCCCCGCGCTCTCACTCACTGTAACCCCCCCGCGCTCTCACTCACTGTAACCCCCCCACGCTCTCACTCACTGTAACCCACCTACACTCTCACTCACTGTAACCCCCCCTCACACTCTCATTCACTGTAACCCATCAACCCTCTCACGCACTGTAACCCCCCCGCACTCTCACTCACTGTAACCCCCCCCGCACTCTCACTCACTGTAACCCCCCCCCGCACTCTCACTCACTGTAACCCCCCCTCACACTCTCATTCACTGTAACCCATCAACCCTCTCACTCTCTGTAACCCCCCCGCACTCTCACTCACTGTAACCCCCCCGCACTCTCACTCACTGTAACCCCCCCGCACTCTCACTCACTGTAACCCCCCCGCACTCTCACTCACTGTAACCCCCCCGCACTCTCACTCACTGTAACCCCCCCGCACTCTCACTCACTGTAACCCCCCCGCACTCTCACTCACTGTAACCCCTCCGCACTCTCACTCACTGTAACCCCCCCGCACTCTCACTCACTGTAACCCCCCCGCACTCTCACTCACTGTAACCCCCCCGCACTCTCACTCACTGTAACCCCCCCGCACTCTCACTCACTGTAACCCCCCCCCGCACTCTCACTCACTGTAACCCCCCCGCACTCTCACTCACTGTAACCCCCCCGCACTCTCACTCACTGTAACCCCCCCGCACTCTCACTCACTGTAACCCCCCCGCACTCTCACTCACTGTAAACCCCCCGCACTCTCACTCACTGTAACCCCCCCGCACTCTCACTCACTGTAACCCCCCCGCACTCTCACTCACTGTAACCCCCCCGCAGTCTCACTCACTGTAACCCCCCCGCACTCTCACTCACTGTAACCCCCCCGCACTCTCACTCACTGTAACCCCCCCGCACTCTCACTCACTGTAACCCCCCCGCACTCTCACTCACTGTAACCCCCCCGCACTCTCACTCACTGTAACCCCCCCGCACTCTCACTCACTGTAACCCCCCCGCACTCTCACTCACTGTAACCCCCCCGCACTCTCACTCACTGTAACCCCCCCGCACTCTCACTCACTGTAAACCCCCGCACTCTCACTCACTGTAACCCCCCCGCACTCTCACTCACTGTAAACCCCCCTCACACTCTCATTCACTGTAACTCATCAACCCTCTCACTCACTGTAACCCCCCCGCACTCTCACTCACTGTAACCCCCCCGCACTCTCACTCACTGTAACCCCCCCGCACTCTCACTCACTGTAACCCCCCCGCACTCTCACTCACTGTAACCCCCCCGCACTCTCACTCACTGTAATCCCCCCGCACTCTCACTCACTGTAACCCCCCCGCACTCTCACTCACTGTAACCCCCCCGCACCCTCACTCACTGTAACCCCCCCCGCACTCTCACTCACTGTAACCCCCCCGCACTCTCACTCACTGTAACCCCCGCCGCACTCTCACTCACTGTTACCCCCCCGCACTCTCACTCACTGTAACACCCCCGCACTCTCACTCGCTGTAACACCCCCGCACTCTCACTCACTGTAACCCCCCCGCATTCTCACTCACTGTAACCCCCCCGCACTCTCACTCACTGTAACCCCCCCGCACTCTCACTCACTGTAACCCCCCCGCACTCTCACTCACTGTAACCCCCCCGCACTCTCACTCACTGTAACCCCCCCGCACTCTCACTCACTGTAACCCCCCCCGCACCCGCACTCACTGTAACCCCCCCGCACTCGCACTCACTGTAACCCCCCCGCACTCGCACTCACTGTAACCCCCCCGCACTCGCACTCACTGTAACACCCCCTCACTCTCACTCACTGTAACACCCCCGCACTCTCACTCACTGTAACACCCCCGCACTCTCACTCACTGTAACCCCCCCGCACTCTCACTCACTGTAACCCCCCCGCACTCTCACTCACTGTAACCCCCCCGCACTCTCACTCACTGGAACCCCCCCGCACTCTCACTCACTGTAACCCCCCCGGACTCTCACTCACTGTAACCCCCCCGCACTCTCACTCACTGTAACACCCCCGCACTCTCACTCACTGTAACCCCCCCGCACTCTCACTCACTGTAACCCCCCCGCACTCTCACTCACTGTAACCCCCCCGCACTCTCACTCACTGTAACCCCCCCGCACTCTCACTTACTGTAACCCCCAGCACTCTCACTCACTGTAACCCCCCCGCACTCTCACTCACTGTAATTCCCCCGCACTCTCACTCACTGTAACCCCCCCGCACTCTCACTCACTGTAATCCCTCCACACTTTCACTCACTGTAACCCCTCCACACTCTCACTCACTGTAACTCCCCACACTCTCACTCACTGTAAACCCCCCAACACTCTCACTCACTGTAACCCCCCCACACTTTCACTTACTGTAATCCCTCCACACTTTCACTCACTGTAACCCCTCCACACTCTCACTCACTGTAACTCCCCACACTCTCACTCACTGTAACCCCCCAACACTCTCGTTCAGTGTCACCCTCCCACACTCTCACTCACTGTAACCCCCCCACACTCTCACTCACTGTAACACCCCTACACTCACATTCACTGTACCCCTCCCACACTCTCACTCACTGTAACCCCCCCACACACTCACTCACTGTAACCCGACCACACTCTCACTCACTGCAGCCTCCCCACACTCTCACTCACTGTTACCCCCCCGAGCACTCACTCACTGTAACCCCCCAACACTCTCTCTCACTGTAACCCCCCTCCACTCTCACTCACTGTAACCACCCCCGCACTCTCACTCACTGTAATCCCGCCCCCACACTCTCCCTCACTGTAACCCCTCTCCCCACACTCTCACTCACTGTAATCCCGCCCCCACACTCTCCCTCACTGTAACCCCCGCACTTTCACTCACTGTAACACCCCCACACTCTCACTCACTGTAACCCCCCCACACTCTCACTCACTGTGACCCCCCCACACTCTCACTCACTGCAGCCCTGCCAAACTCTCACTCACTGCAAACCCCCACACTGTCACTCACTGTAACCCCCCTTCACACTCACTCACTGTCACCCCCCCACACTCTCACTCACTGTCTCCGTCCCACTCTCACTCACTGTTACCCCTCCCCCCCCCCGAGCACTCACTCACTGTAACCACCCCACACTCTCACTCACTGGAAACCCCCACACTCTCACTCACTGGAAACTCCTAGACTCTCACTCACTGTAAACCCCCCACACTCTCACTCACTGTAACCCCCCCACACACTCACTTACTGTAACCCCACCACACTCTCACTCACTGTAACCACCCCCAAACTCTCACTCACTGTAACCCCCCACGCTCTCACTCAAGGTAACCCCCCCACGCTCTCAGTCACTGTAACCCCCACACACTCTCACTCACTGTAACCCCCCCTACACTCTCACTCACTGTAACCCCCCCGCCAGACTCTCACTCACTGTCACACTCCCACGCTCTCACTCACTGTAACCCCCCCTACTCTCTAACTCACTGTAACACCCCCACACTCACACTCACTGTAACCCCCCCACACTCACTGTCACCCCCCCACACTCACTGTCACCCCCCCACACTCACTGTCACCCCCCCACACTCACTGTCACCCCCTCACACTCACTGTCACCCCCCCCACACTCACTGTCACCCCCCCACACTCACTGTCACCCCCCCCCACACTCACTGTCACCCCCCCACACACACTGTCACCCCCCCACACTCACTGACACCCCCCCACACTCACTGACACCCCCCCACACTCACTGACACCCCCCCACACTCACTGACACCCCCCCACACTCACTGACACCCCCCCCACACTCACTGACACCCCCCCACACTCACTGACACCCCCCCACACTCACACTCACAGTAACACCCCCCCGAGCACTCACTGTAACCCCCCCACACTCTCACTCACTGTAATCACCCCCCACACTCTCACTCACTGTAACCCCCCCCACACTCTCACTCACTGTAACCCCCCCCACACTTTCACTCATTGTAACCTCCCCCACACTCTCACTCACTGCAACCCCCCACACTCTCACTCACTGTAACCCCGCCCCGAGCACTCACTCACTGTAACCCCCCCACACTCTCACTCACTGTAACACCCTCCGCACTCTCACTCACTGTAACACCCTCCGCACTCTCACTCACTGTAACCCCCCCGCAATCTCACTCACAGTGACCCCCCCACACTCTCACTCACTGTAACCCCCCCCCGAGCACTCACTCTAACCCCCCTGAGCACTCACTCACTGTAATCACCCCCCACACTCTCACTCACTGTAACCCCCCCCACACTCTCACTCACTGTTACCCCCCCACACTCACTTACTGTAACACCCCCACACTCTCACTCACTGTAACCCCGCCCCGAGCACTCACTCACTGTCACCCCCCCACACTCCCACTCACTGTAACCCCCCCACACTCTCACTCACTGTAACCCCCCCACACTCTCACTCACTGTAACCCCCCCACACTCTCACTCACTGTAACCCCCCCAACACTCTCACTCACTGTAACCCCCCCACACTCTCACTCACTGTAACCCCCCCACACTCTCACTCACTGTAACCCCCCACACTCTCACTCACTGTAACCCCCCCACACTCTCACTCACTGTAACCCCCCACACTCTCACTCACTGTAACCCCCCCACACTCTCAATCACTGTAACCCCCCCACACTCTCACTCACTGTAACCCCCCACACTCTCACTCACTGTAACCCCCCCACACTCTCAATCACTGTAACCCCCCCACACTCTCAATCACTGTAACCCTCCCACACTCTCACTCACTGTAACCCCCCCACACTCTCACTCACTGTAACCCCCCCACACTCTCACTCACTGTAACCCCCCCCCGCACTCTCACTCACTGTAACCCCCCGCCCCGAGCACTCACTCACTGTAACCCCCCCACACTCTCACTCACTGTAACCCCCCCCCCCGAGCACTCACTCACTGTAACCCCCCCACATTCTCACTCACTGTAACCCCCCCACACTCTCACTCACTGTAACCCCCCCATACTCTCACTCACTGGAACCCCCCTACACTCTCACTCACTGTAATCGCCCCGCACTCTCACTCACTGTAAACCCCCGCACTCTCACTCACTGTAATGCCCCCGCACTCTCACTCACTGTAACCCCCGCACTCTCACTCACTGTAACCCCCCCACACTCTCACTCACTGTAAATCCCCCACACTCTCACTCACTGTAACACCCCCACACTCTCACTCACTGTAACACCCCCACACTCTCACTCACTGTAACACCCCCACACTCTCACTCACTGTAAATCCCCCACACTCTCACTCACTGTAACACCCCCACACCCTCACTCACTGTAACACCTCCACACTCTCACTCACTGTAACACCCCCACACTCTCACTCACTGTAACACCCCCACACTCTCACTCACTGTAACTCCCCCGTACTCTCACTCATTGTAACCCCCCCGCACTCTCACTCACTGTAACCCCCCCGCACTCTCACTCACTGTAACGCCCCCCGCACTCTCACTCACTGTAACCCCCCCGCACTCTCACTCACTGTAAATCCCCCACACTCTCACTCACTGTAACCCCCCCACACTCTCACTCACAGTAACCCCCCCCACATTCTCACTCACCGTAAACCCCCCACACTCTCACTCACCGTAAACCCCCCACACTCTCACTCACCGTAACCCCACCACACTCCCACTCACTTTAACACCCCCACACTCTCACTCACTGTAACCCCCCTACACTCTCACTCACTGCAACCCCCCGCACTCTCACTCACTGTAACCCCCCCGCACTCTCACTCAGTGTAACCCCGCCCCCACACTCTCACTCACTGTAACCCCCCTCCCCACACTCTCACTCACTATAATCCCACCACACTCTCCCTCACTGTAACCCCCCCGAGCACTCACTCACTGTAGCCCCCCCACACTCTCTCTCACTGTAACTCCCTCCACACTCTCACTCACTGTAACCTCCCACACTCTCACTCACTGTAACACCCCCACACACTCACTTACTGTAACCCGCGGACTCTCACTCACTGTAACCGCCTACACTTTCACTCACTGCAGCCCCCCCACACTCTCACTCACTGTAACCCACCCACACTCTCACTCACTGTAACCCCCCCACACTCTCACTCACTGTAACCCACCCACACTCTCACTCACTGTAACCCCCCCACACACTCACTTACTGTAACCCGCGCACTCTCACTCACTGTAACCCCCTACACTCTCACTCACTGCAGCCCCCCCACACTCTCACTCACTGTAACGCCCCACACACTCACTCACTGCAACCGCCCCACACTCTCACTCACTGTCACCCCCCACACTCTCACTCACTGTCACCCCCCACTCTCACTCAAAGTCACCCCCCCACACTCACACTCATTGTAACACCCCCACACTCTCACTCACTGTAACCCCCCCACACTCTCACTCACAGGGACCCCCCCACACTCTCACTCACTGTAACCCCCACCCCCCGAGCACTCACTGTAACCCCCCGACACTCTCACTCAATGTAATCACCCCCCACACTCTCACTCACTGTAACCCCCCCCACACTCTCACTCACTGTATCCCCCCCACACTCTCACTCAATGTAACCCCCCCCACACTCTCACTCACTGTAACCCCGCCCCGAGCACTCACTCACTGTAACCCTCCCACACTCTCACTCACTGTAACCCCCCCACACTCTCACTCACTGTAACCCCACCGCACTCTCACTCACAGTGACCCCCCCACACTCTCACTCACTGTGACCCCCCCCGGGCACGAACTGTAACCCCCCCACACTCTCACTCACTGTAATCACCCCCCACACTCTCACTCACTATAACCCCCCCCACACTCTCACTCACAGTAACCCCGTCCCGAGCACTCACTCACTGTAACACACCCACACTCTCACTCACTGTAATCACCCCCACACTCTCAATCACTGTAACCCCCCCACACTCTTACTCACTGTAACCCCCCCACACTCTCACACACTGTAACTCCCCCACACTCTCACTCACTGTAACACCCCCACACTCTCACTAACTGTAACCCCCCCACACTCTCACTCACTGTAACACCCCCACACTCTCACTAACTGTAACTCCCCCACACTCTCACTCACTGTTACCCCCCCACACTCTCACTCACTGTAACCCCCCCACACTGTCACTCACTGTAACCTCCCCGCACTTTCACACACTGTAAACCCCCGCACTCTCACTCACTGTAACACCCCCACACTCTCACTCACTGTCACCCCCCACTCTCACTCACTGTAACCCCCCCGCACTCTCACTCACTGTAACCCCCCCGTACTCTCACTCACTGTAACCCCCCCGCACTCTCACTCACTGTAAACCCCCCACACTCTCACTCAGTGTAACCCCCCACACTCTCACTCACTGTAACACCCCTACACTCTCACTCACTGCAACCCCCCGCACTCTCACACACTGTAACCCCCCCCACACTCTCACTCACTGGAACCCCCCGCACTCTCACTCACTGTAATCCTCCCTCACTCTCACTCACTGTAAACCCCCGCACTCTCACTCACTGTAATGCCCACGCACTCTCACTCACTGTAACCCCCGCACTCTCAATCACTGTAACCCCCCCACACTCTCACTCACTGTAAATCCCCCACACTCTCACTCACTGTAACACCCCCACACTCTCACTCACTGTAACATCCCCACACTCTCACTCACTGTAACCTGCCGACACTCTCACTCACTGTAACACCCCCGCACTCTCACTCGCTGTAACCCACCCGCACTCTCACTCGCTGTAACCCCCCCGCACTCTCACTCACTGTAACCCCCCCGCACTCTCACTCACTGTAACCCCCCCGCACTCTCACTCACTGTAACCCCCCCGCACTCTCACTCACTGTAACACCCCCACACCCTCACTCACTGTAACACCTCCACACTCTCACTCACTGTAACACCCCCACACTCTCACTCACTGTAACACCCCCACACTCTCACTCACTGTAACTCCCCCGTACTCTCACTCATTGTAACCCCCCCGCACTCTCACTCACTGTAACCCCCCGGCACTCTCACTCACTGTAACGCCCCCCGCACTCTCACTCACTGTAACCCCCCCGCACTCTCACTCACTGTAAATCCCCCACACTCTCACTCACTGTAACCCCCCCACACTCTCACTCACAGTAACCCCCCCCACATTCTCACTCACCGTAAACCCCCCACACTCTCACTCACCGTAAACCCCCCACACTCTCACTCACCGTAACCCCACCACACTCCCACTCACTTTAACACCCCCACACTCTCACTCACTGTAACCCCCCTACACTCTCACTCACTGCAACCCCCCGCACTCTCACTCACTGTAACCCCCCCGCACTCTCACTCAGTGTAACCCCGCCCCCACACTCTCACTCACTGTAACCCCCCTCCCCACACTCTCACTCACTATAATCCCACCACACTCTCCCTCACTGTAACCCCCCCGAGCACTCACTCACTGTAGCCCCCCCACACTCTCTCTCACTGTAACTCCCTCCACACTCTCACTCACTGTAACCTCCCACACTCTCACTCACTGTAACACCCCCACACACTCACTTACTGTAACCCGCGGACTCTCACTCACTGTAACCGCCTACACTTTCACTCACTGCAGCCCCCCCACACTCTCACTCACTGTAACCCACCCACACTCTCACTCACTGTAACCCCCCCACCCTCTCACTCACTGTAACCCACCCACACTCTCACTCACTGTAACCCCCCCACACTCTCACTCACTGTAACCCCCCCGCACTCTCACTCACTGTAACCCCCCGACACTCTCACTCACTGTAACACCCCCACACTCTCACTCGCTGTAACCCCCCCGCACTCTCACTCGCTGTAACCCCCCCGCGCTCTCACTCACTGTAACCCCCCCGCGCTCTCACTCACTGTAACCCCCCCGCACTCTCACTCACTGTAACCCCCCTGCACTCTCACTCACTGTAACCCCCCCCACTCTCACTCACTGTAAACCCCCCCGCACTCTCACTCACTGTAACCCCCCCGCACTCTCACTCACTGTAACCCCCCCGCACTCTCACTCACTGTAGCCCCCCCGCACTCTCACTCACTGTAACCCCCCCACACTCTCACTCACTGTAACCCCACCACACTCTCACTCACTGTAATGCCCCCGCACTCTCACTCACTGTAATCCTCCCGCACTCTCACTCACTGTAACACCCCCACACTCTCACTCACTGTCACCCCCTCACACTCACACTCACTGTAATCCCCCCACACTCTCACTCACTGTCACCCCCCACTCTCACTCACTGTCACCCCCCCACACTCACACTCACTGTAACACCCCCACACTCTCACTCACTGTAACCCCCCCACACTCTCACTCACTGTAACCCCACCACACTCTCACTCACAGTGACCCCCCCACACTCTCCCTCACTGTAACACCCCCACACTCTCACTCAATGTAACCCCCCTACACTCTCACTCACTGTAACACCCCCACACTCTCACTCACTGTAACCCCCCCGTACTCTCACTCACTGTAACCCCCCCGCACTCTCACTCACTGTAACCCCCCCACACTCTCACTCACTGTAACCCCCCACACTCTCACTCACTGTAACACCACTACACTCTCACTCACTGCAACCCCCCGCACTCTCACTCACTGTAACCCCCCCCACACTCTCACTCACTGGAACCCCCCGCACTCTCACTCACTGTAATCCTCCTTCACTCTCACTCACTGTAAACCCCCGCACTCTCACTCACTGTAATGCCCCCGCACTCTCACTCACTGTAACCCCCGCACTCTGAATCACTGTAACCCCCCCACACTCTCACTCACTGTAAATCCCCCACACTCTCACTCACTGTAACACCCCCACACTCTCACTCACTGTAACACCCCCACACTCTCACTCACTGTAACCCCCCGACACTCTCACTCACTGTAACACCCCCCGCACTCTCACTCGCTGTCACCCCCCCGCACTCCCACTCGCTGTAACCCCCCCGCACTCTCACTCGCTGTAACCCCCCCGCACTCTCACTCACTGTAACCCCCCCCGCACTCTCACTCACTGGAACCCCCCCGCACTCTCACTCACTGGAACCCCCCCGCACTCTCACTCACTGTAACCCCCCCGCACTCTCACTCACTGTAACTCCCCCGCACTCTCACTCACTGTAGCCCCCCCGCACTCTCACTCAGTGTAACCCCCCCGCACTCTCACTCACTGTAACCCCCCCCGCACTCTCACTCACTGTAACCCCCCCCCAACTCTCACTCACTGTAACCCCCCACACACTCTCATTCACCGTAAACCCCCCACACTCTCACTCACCGTAACCCCACCACACTCCCACTCACTTTAACACCCCCACACTCTCACTCACTGTAACCCCCCTACACTCTCACTCACTGCAACCCCCCGCACTCTCACTCACTGTAACCCCCCCGCACTCTCACTCACTGTAAGCCCGCCCCCACACTCTCTCTCACTGTAATCCGCCCCCACACTCTCTCTCACTGTAATCCCGCCCCCACACTCTCACTCAATGTAACCCCCCTCCCCACACACTCACTCACTGTAATCCCGCCCCCACACTCTCCCTCACTGTAAACCCCTCCACACTCTCACTCACTGTAACCTCCCACACTCTCACTCACTGTAACACCCCCACACTCTCACTCACTGTAACCCCCCCGCACTCTCACTCACTGTAACCCCCCCACACACACTTACTGTAACCCCACCACACTCTCACTCACTGTAACCCCCTACACTCTCACTCACTGCAGCCCCCCCACATTCTCACTCACTGTTACCCCCCACACTCTCACTCACTGCTACCGCCCCACACTCTCCCTCACTGTCACCCCCCATGCTATCTCTCACTGTTACCCCCCCGAGCACTCACTCACTGTAACCCCCCAACACTCTCACTCACTGTCACCCCCCCACACTCACACTCACTGTAATCCCCCCACACTCTCACTCACTGTCACCCCCCACTCTCACTCACTGTCACCCCCCCACACTCACACTCACTGTAACACCCCCACACTCTCACTCACTGTAACCCCCCCACACTCTCGCTCACTGTAACCCCCCAACACTCTCACTCACAGTGACCCCCCCACACTCTCCCACACTGCAACACCCCCACACTCTCACTCAATGTAACCCCCCTACACTCTCACTCACTGTAACACCCCCACACTCTCACTCACTGTAACCCCCCCGTACTCTCACTCACTGTAACCCCCCCGCACTCTCACTCACTGTAACCCCCCCGCACGCTCACTCACTGTAACCCCCCCGCACTCTCACTCACTGTAACCCCCCCGCACTCTCACTCACTGTAACCCCCCCGCACTCTCACTCACTGAAACCCCCCCCCCCGCACTCTCACTCACTGAAACCCCCCCCCCCGCACTCTCACTCACTGTAAATCCCCCACACTCTCAAACACTGTAACCCCCCCCACACTCTCACTCACTGTAACCCCCCCCACACTCTCACTCACCGTAAACCCCCCACACTCTCACTCACTGTAACCCCACCACACCACCACTCACTTTAACACCCCCACACTCTCACTCACTGCAACCCCCCGCACTCTCACTCACTGTAACCCCCCCGCACTCTCACTCAGTGTAACCCCGCCCCCACACTCTCACTCACTGTAATCCCGCCCCCAAACTCTCACTCAATGTAACACGCCTCCCCACACTCTCCCTCACTGTAATCCCACCACACTCTCCCTCACTGTAACCCCCCCGAGCACTCACTCACTGTAGCCCCCCCACACTCACTCTCACTGTAACTCCCTCCACACTCTCAATCACTGTAACCTCCCACACTCTCACTCACTGTAACACCCCTACACGCTCACTCACTGTAACCCACCCACACTCTCACTCACTGTAACCCCCCCACACACTCACTTACTGTAACCCGCGCACTCTCACTCACTGTAACCCCCTACACTCTCACTCACTGCAGCCCCCCCACACTCTCACTCACTGTAACGCCCCACACTCTCACTCACTGCAACCGCCCCACACTCTCACTCACTGTCACCCCCCACGCTATCAATCACTGTTACCCCCCCGAGCACTCACTCACTGTAATCCCCCCACACTCTCACTCACTGTCACCCCTCACTCTCACTCACTGTCACCCCCCCTCACACACACTCACTGTAACACCCCCACACTCTCACTCACTGTAACCCCCCCCCACCGAGCACTCACTGTAACCCCCCCACACTCTCACTCAATGTAATCACCCCCCACACTCTCACTCACTGTAAACCCCCCACACTCTCACTCACAGTAACCCCGCCCCGAGCACTCACTCACTGTAACCCTCCCACACTCTCACTCACTGTAACACCCCCCGCACTCTCACTCACTGTAACCCCACCGCACTCTCACTCACAGTGACCCCCCCACACTCTCACTCACTGTAACCCCCCCCCCCCGAGCACTCACTGTAACCCCCCCACACTCTCACTCACTGTAATCACCCCCCACACTCTCAATCACTGTAACCCCCCCCACACTCTCACTCACTGTCACTACCGACACTCTCACTCACTGTAACCCCCCCAACACTCTCACTCACTGTAACCCCCCCCACACTCTCACTCACTCTAACCCCCCCCCACACTCTCACTCACTGTACCCCCCCACACTCTCACTCACTGTAACCCCCCCACACTCTCACTCACTGTAACCTCCCACACTCTCACTCACTGTAACCCCCCCACACACTCACTTACTGTAACCCCACCACACTCTCACTCACTGTAACCCCCTACACTCTCACTCACTGCAGCCCCCCCACATTCTCACTCACTGTAACCCCCCACACTCTCACTCACTGCAACCGCCCCACACTCTCACTCACTGTCACCCCCCACGCTATCTCTCACTGTTACCCCCCCGAGCACTCATTCACTGTAACCCCCCAACACTCTCACTCACTGTAACCGCCCCCCACACTCTCACTCACTCTAACCCCCCCCACACTCTCACTCACTGTAACCCCCCCAGACTCTCACTCACTGTAACCCCCCCACACTCTCACCCACTGTAACCCCCCCACACTCTCACTCACTGTAACCCCCCCACACTCTCACTCACTGTAACCCCCCCACACTCTCACTCACTGTAACCCCCCCCACACTCTCACTCACTGTAACCCCCCCACACTCTCACTCACTGTAACCCCGTCCCGAGCACTCACTCACTGTAACCCCCCCACACTCTCACTCACTGTAACCCCCCCACACTCTCACACCCTGTAACCCCCCCACACTCTCACACCCTGTAACCCCCCCACACTCTCACTCACTGTAACCCCCCCACACTCTCACTCACTGTAACCCCCCCACACTCTCACTCACTGTAACCCCCCCACACTCTCACTCACTGTAACCCCCCCACACTCTCACTCACTGTAACCCCCCCACACTCTCACTCACTGTAACCCCCCCACACTCTCACTCATTGTAACCCCCCACACTCTCACTCACTGTAACCCCCCCACACTCTCACTCATTGTAACCCCCCCACACTCTCACTCACTGAAAACCCCCGCACGCTCACTCACTGTAACCCCACCACACTCTCACTCACCGTAACCCCCCCGCCAGAATCTCACTCACTGGAACCCCCCCACACTCTCACTCACTGTAACGCCCCCCCCCCCCCCCCCCCCCCCCGAGCACTCACTCACTGTAACCCCCCACACTCTCACTCACTGGAACCCCCCCACACTCTCACTCACTGTAATGCCCCCGCTCTCTCACTCACTGTAATGCCCCCGCTCTCTCACTCACTGTAATCCTCCCGCACTCTCACACACTGTAAACCCCCGCACTCTCACTCACTGTAACACCTCCACACTCTCACTCACTGTAACCCCCGCACACTCTCACTCACTGTAACCCCCCCACACTATCACTCACTGTAACCCCCCCACACTCTCACTCATTATAACCAACCACACTCTCACTCACTGTAACCCCCCCACACTCTCACTCACTGTAACACCCCTACACTCTCACTCACTGCAACCCCCCGCACTCTCACTCACTGTAACCCCCCCCACACTCTCACTCACTGGAACCCCCCGCACTCTCACTCACTGTAATCCTCCCGCACTCTCACTCACTGTAATGCCCCCGCACTCTTACTCACTGTAACCCCCCCACACTCTCACTCACTGTAAATCCCCCACACTCTCACTCACTGTAACACCCCCACAATCTCACTCACTGTAACACCCCCACACTCTCACTCACTGTAACATCCCCACACTCTCACTCACTGTAACCCCCCTACACTCTCACTCACTGTAACACCCCCACACTCTCACTCACTGTAACACCCCCACACTCTCACTCACTGTAACCCCCCTACACTCTCACTCACTGTAACACCCCCACACTCTCACTCACTGTAACCCCCCCCGCACTCTCACTCACTGTAACCCCCCCGCACTCTCACTCACTGTAACCCCCCCGCACTCTCACTCACTGTAACCCCCCCGCACTCTCACTCACTGTAACCCCCCCGCACTCTCACTCACTGTAACCCCCCCGCACTCTCACTCACTGTAACACCCCCCACACTCTCACTCACTGTAACCCCCCCCCACACTCTCACTCACCGTAAACCCCCCACACTCTCACTCACTGTAACCCCCCCCCACACTCCCACTCACTTTAACACCCCCACACTCTCACTCACTGTAACCCCCCTACACTCTCACTCACTGCAACTCCCCGCACTCTCACTCACTGTAACCTCCCCGCACTCTCACTCAGTGTAACCCCGCCCCCATACTCTCACTCACTGTAATCCCGCCCCCACACTCTCACTCAATGTAACCCCCCTCCCCACACTCTCCCTCACTGTAAACCCCCCACACTCTCCCTCACTGTAATCCCACCACACTCTCCCTCACTGTAACCCCCCCGAGCACTCACTCACTGTAGCCCCCCAAACTCTCTCTCACTGTAACCCCCTCCACACTCTCACTCACTGTAACCTCCCACACTCTCCCTCACTGTAACCCCCCCGAGCACTCACTCACTGTAGCCCCCCAAACTCTCTCTCACTGTAACCCCCTCCACACTCTCACTCACTGTAACCTCCCACACTCTCACTCACAGTAACCCCCCCACACACTCACATACTGTAACCCCACCACACTCTCACTCACTGTAACCCCCTACACTCTCACTCACTGCAGCCCCCCCACATTCTCACTCACTGTAACCCCCCACACTCTCACTCACTGCAACCGCCCCACACTCTCACTCACTGTCACCCCCCACGCTATCTCTCACTGTTACCCCCCCGAGCACTCACTCACTGTAACCCCCCAACACTCTCACTCACTGTCACCCCCCCACACTCACACTCACTGTAATCCCCCCACACTCACACTCACTGTCACCCCCCACTCTCACTCACTGTCACCCCCCCAGACTCACACTCACTGTAACACCCCCACACTCTCACTCACTGTAACCCCCCCACACTCTCACTCACTGTAACCCCCCCACACTCTCACACCCTGTAACCCCCCCACACTCTCACTCACTGTAACCCCCCCACACTCTCACTCACTGTAACCCCCCCACACTCTCACTCACTGTAACCCCCCCACACTCTCACTCACTGTAACCCCCCCACACTCTCACTCACTGTAACCCCCCCACACTCTCACTCACTGTAACCCCCCCACACTCTCACTCATTGTAACCCCCCACACTCTCACTCACTGTAACCCCCCCACACTCTCACTCATTGTAACCCCCCCACACTCTCACTCACTGAAAACCCCCGCACGCTCACTCACTGTAACCCCACCACACTCTCACTCACTGTAACCCCGCCCCGAGCACTCACTCACTGTAACCCCCCCACACTCTCACTCACTGTAACACCCCCCGCACTCTCACTCACTGTAACACCACCCGCACTCTCACTCACAGTAACCCCCCCACACTCTCACTCACTGTAATCACCCCCCACACTCTCACTCACTGTAACCCCCCCCCACACTCTCACTCACTGTCACCCCCCCACACTCTCACTCACTGTAACCCCCCCACACTCTCACTCACTGTAACCCCGCCCCGAGCACTCACTCACTGTAAACCCCCCACACTCTCACTCACTGTAATCACCACCCACACTCTCACTCACTGTCACCCCCCCACACTCTCACTTACTGTAGCCCCCCTACACTCTCACTCACTGTCACCCCCCCACACTCTCACTTACTGTAGCCCCCCTACACTCTCACTCACGGTAACCCCCCCACACTCTCACTCACTGTAACCCCGCCCCGAGCACTCACTCACTGTAACCCCCCCACACTCTCACTCACTGTAACCCCCCCACACTCTCACTCACTGTAACCCCCCCGCACTCTCACTCACTGGAACCCCCGACATTCTCACTGACTGTAACCCCCCCGCACTCTCACTCACTGTCAAGACCACGCACTCTCACTCACTGTAAAGCCCCCGGACTCTCACTCACTGTAGCCCCCCCGCCCTCTCACTCACTGTAACCCTTCCGCACTCTCACTCACTGTAACCCCCCCACACTCTCACTCACTGTAACCCCCCCACACTCTCACTCACTGTAACCCCCCCACACTCTCACTCACTGTAACCCCCCCACACTCTCACTCACTGTAACCCCCCCACACTCTCACTCACTGTAACCCCCCCACACTCTCACTCACTGTAACCCCCCCACACTCTCACTCACTGTAACCCCCCCACACTCTCACTCACTGTAACCCCCCCACACTCTCACTCACTGTAACCCCCCCACATTCTCACTCACTGTAACCCCCCCACACTCTCACTCACTGTAACCCCCCCACACTCTCACTCACTGTAACCCCCCCACACTCTCACTCACTGTAACCCCCCCACACTCTCACTCACTGTAACCCCCCACAGTCTCACTCACTGTAACCCCCCCACACGCTCACTCACTGTAACCCCCCGACACTCTCACTCACTGTAACCCCCCGACACTCTCACTCACTGTAACCCCCCCACACTCTCACTCACTGTAACCCTCCCACACTCTCACTCACTATAACCAACCACACTCTCACTCACTGTAACCCCCCCACACTCTCACTCACTGTAACCCCCCTACACTCTCACTCACTGTAACACCCCTACACTCTCACTCACTGCAACCACCCGCACTCTCACTCACTGTAACCCCCCCACACTCTCACTCACTGGGAACCCCGGAATCTCACTCACTGTAATCCCCCCGCACTCTAACTCACTGTAATGCCCACGCACTCTCACTCACTGTAATGACCCCGCACTCTCACTCACTGTAATGCCCCGCACTCTCACTCACTGTAATGCCCCCGCACTCTCACTCACTGTAATGCCCCCGCACTCTCAATCACTGTAACCCCCCCACACTGGCACTCACTGTAACCCCCCCACAGTCTCACTCACTGTAACCCCCCCACACGCTCACTCACTGTAACCCCCCGACACTCTCACTCACTGTAACCCCCCGACACTCTCACTCACTGTAACCCCCCCACACTCTCACTCACTGTAACCCTCCCACACTCTCACTCACTATAACCAACCACACTCTCACTCACTGTAACCCCCCCACACTCTCACTCACTGTAACCCCCCTACACTCTCACTCACTGTAACACCCCTACACTCTCACTCACTGCAACCACCCGCACTCTCACTCACTGTAACCCCCCCACACTCTCACTCACTGGAACCCCCGGAATCTCACTCACTGTAATCCCCCCGCACTCTAACTCACTGTAATGCCCACGCACTCTCACTCACTGTAATGACCCCGCACTCTCACTCACTGTAATGCCCCGCACTCTCACTCACTGTAATGCCCCCGCACTCTCACTCACTGTAATGCCCCCGCACTCTCAATCACTGTAACCCCCCCACACTGGCACTCACTGTAACCCCCCCACACTCTCACTCACTGTAACCCCCCCACACTCTCACTCACTGTAACCCCCCCACACTCTCACTCACTGTAATGCCCCGCACTCTCAATCACTGTAACCCCCCCACACTGGCACTCACTGTAACCCCCCCACACTCTCACTCACTGTAACCCCCCCACACTCTCACTCACTGTAACCCCCCCACACTCTCACTCACTGTAATGCCCCGCACTCTCACTCACTGTAATCCCCCCGCACTCTCACTCACTGTAATGCCCCCGCACTCTCAATCACTGTAACCCCCCCACACTGGCACTCACTGTAACCCCCCCACACTCTCACTCACTGTAACCCCCCCACACTCTCACTCACTGTAACCCCCCCACACTCTCACTCACTGTAACCCCCCCACACACTCACTCACTGTAACCCCCCCACACTCTCACTCACTGTAACACCCCCACACTCTCACTCACTGTAACACCCCCACACTCTCACTCACTGTAACACCCCCACACTCTCACTCACTGTAACACCCCCACACTCTCACTCACTGTAACACCCCCACACTCTCACTCACTGTAACACCCCCACACTCTCACTCACTGTAACACCCCCACACTCTCACTCACTGTAACACCCCCACACTCTCACTCACTGTAACACCCCCACACTCTCACTCACTGTAACACCCCCACACTCTCACTCACTGTAACACCCCCACACTCTCACTCACTGTAACCACCCCACACTCTCACTCACTGTAACCACCCCAGACTCTCACTCACTGGAACCCCCCTACACTCTCACTCACTGCAACACCCCCACACTCTCACTCACTGTAACCCCCCGCACCCTCACTCACTGTAACCCCCCCGCACTCTCACTCACTGTAACCCCCCCACACTCTTACTCACTGTAACCCCCCCCACACTCTCACTCACTGTAAAACCCCCCCACACTCTCACTCACCGTAAACCCCCCACACTCTCACTCACTGTAACCCCACCACACTCCCACTCACTGTAACACCCCCACACTCTCCCTCACTGTAAACCCCCCACACTCTCCCTCACTATAACCCCCCCGAGCACTCACTCACTGTAACCCCCCCACACTCTCACTCACTGTAACCACCCCCCACACTCTCACTCACTGTAACCTCCCACACTCTCACTCACTGTAACCCCCCAACACTCTCACTCACTGTCACCCCCCCACAATCACACTCACTGTAATCCCCCCACACTCACACTCACTGTCACCCCCCACTCTCACTCACTGTAACCCCCCCCCCCCGAGCACTCACTCACTGTAACGACCCCAGACTCTCACTCACTGTAACCACCCCCAAAATCACACTCACTATCACCCCCCACACTCTCATTCACTGTAACCCCCCAACACTCTCACTCACTGTAACCCCCCCACACTCTCACTCACTGTAACACCCCCACACTCTCACTCACTGTAACACCCCCACACTCTCACTCACTGTAACACCCCCACACTCTCACTCACTGTAACACCCCCACACTCTCACTCACTGTAGCACCCCCACACTCTCACTCACTGTAACCCCCCCCCACACTCTCACTCACTGTAACCCCCCACACTCTCACTCACTGTAACCCCCCCACACTCTCACTCACTGTAACCCCCCCACACTCTCACTCACTGTAACCCCCCCACACTCACTCACTGTAACTCCCCCACACCCTCCCTCACTGTAACCCCCCCACACTCTCACTCCCTATGACCCTCCAGACTCTCACTCACTGTCACCTCCCCACATCTCACTCACTGTAACCCCCCCCCCGCACTCTCACTCAGTGTAACCACGCCCCCACACTCTCACTCAATGTAACCCCCCTCCCCACACTCTCACTCACTGTAATCCCGCCCCCACACTGTCCCTCACTGTAAACCCCCCACACTCTCTCTCACTGTAACCCCACCACACTCTCCCTCACTGTCACCACCCCGAGCACTCACTCACTGGAACCCCCCCACACTCTCACTCACTGTAACCCCCCCCCCCCACTCTCACTCACTGTAACCTCCCAAACTCTCACTCACTGTAACCCCCCCACACACTCACTCACTGCAGCCCACCCCACACTCTCACTCACTGTAACCCCCCACACTCTCACTCACTGTAACCCCCCCACACTCTCACTCACTGTCACCCCCCACACTATCACTCACTGTTACCCCCCGAGCACTCACTCACTGTAACCCCCCAACACTCTCACTCACTGTAATCCCCCCACACTCACACTCACTGTCACCCCCCACTCTCACTCACTGTAACCCCCCCCCCCGAGCACTCACTCACTGTAACGACCCCAGACTCTCACTCACTGTAACCACCCCCAAAATCTCACTCACTATCACCCCCACACTCTCAATCACTGTAATCCCCCCACACTCTCACTCACTGTCACCCCCCACTCTCACTCACTGTAACCCCCCCCCGAGCACTCACTCACTGTAACGTCCCCAGACTCTCACTCACTGTAACCACCCCCAAAATCTCACTCACTATCACCCACACACTCTCACTCACTGGAACCTCCCCACACTCTCACTCACTGTAACCCCCCCACACTCTCACTCACTGTAACCCCCCCACACTCTCACTCACTGTAATCCCGCCCCCACACTCTCCCTCACTGTAACCCCCGCACTCTCACTCACTGCAACACCCCTACACTCTCATTCACTGTAACCACCCCCCACACTCTCACTCACTGTAACGCCCCCACACTCTCACTCACTGTAACCTCCCCACACTCTCACTCACTGTAACCCCCCTACACTCTCACTCACTGTAACCCCCCCGCCACAATCTCACTCACTGGAACCCCCGCCACACTCTCACTCACTGTAACCGTCCCCCCCCACCCCCGAGCACTCACTCACTGTAACCCCCCCACACTCTCACTCACTGTAACCCCCCCGCACTCTCACTCACTGTAACCCCCCCGCACTCTCACTCACTGTAACCCCCCCGCACTCTCACTCACTGTAACCCCCCCGCACTCTCACTCACTGTAACCCCCCCGCACTCTCACTCACTGTAACCGCCCAGCACTCTCACTCACTGGAACCCCCCCGCACTCTCACTCACTGTAACCCCCCGCACTCTCACTCACTGTAACCCCCCCGCACTCTCACTCACTGTAACCCCCCCCACACTCTCACTCACTGTAACCCCCCCCCACACTCTCACTCACCATAAACCCCCCACACTCTCACTCACTGTAACCCCCCCCACACTCCCACTCACTTTAACACCCCCACACTCTCACTCACTGTAACCCCCCTACACTCTCACTCACTGCAACCCCCCCGCACTCTCACTCAGTGTAACCCCGCCCCCACACTCTCACTCACTGTAATCCCGCCCCCACACTCTCACTCAATGTAACCCCCCTCCCCACACTCTCCCTCACTGTAAACCCCCCACACTCACACTCACTGTAATCCCCCCACACTCACACTCACTGTCACCCCCCACTCTCACTCACTGTCACCCCCCCAGACTCACACTCACTGTAACACCCCCACACTCTCACTCACTGTAACCCCCCCACACTCTCACTCACAGTGACCCCCCCACACTCTCACTCACTGTAACCCCCCCCGAGCACTCACTGTAACCCCCCCACACTCTCACTCACTGTAATCCCGCCCCGAGCACTCACTCACTGTAACCCCCCCACACTCTCACTCACTGTAACCCCCCCGCACTCTCACTCACTGTAACCCCCAACATTCTCACTGACTGTAACCCCCCCGCCCTCTCACTCACTGTCAAGACCACGCACTCTCACTCACTGTAAAGCCCCCGGACTCTCACTCACTGTAGCCCCCCCGCCCTCTCACTCACTGTAACCCTTCCGCACTCTCACTCACTGTAACCCCCCCACACTCTCACTCACTGTAACCCCCCCACACTCTCACTCACTGTAACCCCCCCACAGTCTCACTCACTAACCCCCCCACAGTCAATTTCACTGTAACCCCCCCACACTCTCACTCACTGTAATCCCCCCGCACTCTCACTCACTGTAATGACCCCGCACTCTCACTCACTGTAATGACCCCGCACTCTCACTCACTGTAATGCCCCGCACTCTCACTCACTGTAATGCCCCCGCACTCTCACTCACTGTAATGCCCCCGCACTCTCACTCACTGTAACCCCCCCACACTGGCACTCACTGTAACCCCCCCACACTCTCACTCACTGTAACCGCCCCACACTCTCACTCACTGTAACCCCCCCACACTCTCACTCACTGTAACACCCCCACACTCTCACTCACTGTAACACCCCCACACTCTCACTCACTGTAACACCCCCACACTCTCACTCACTGTAACACCCCCACACTCTCACTCACTGTAACACCCCCACACTCTCACTCACTGTAACACCCCCACACTCTCACTCACTGTAACCACCCCACACTCTCACTCACTGTAACCCCCCCACACTCTCACTCACTGTAACCCCCCCACACTCTCACTCACTGTAACCCCCCCACACTCTCACTCACTGTAACCCCCCCACACTCTCACTCACTGTAACCCCCCCACACTCTCACTCACTGTAACCCCCCCACACTCTCACTCACTGTAACCCCCCCAAACTCTCACTCACTGTAACCCCCCGACACTCTCACTCACTGTAACCCCCCGACACTCTCACTCACTGTAACCCCGCCACACTCTCACTCACTGTAACCCCGCCACACTCTCACTCACTGTAACCCCCCGACACTCTCACTCACTGTAACCCCGCCACACTCTCACTCACTGTAACCCCGCCACACTCTCACTCACTGTAACCCCCCCACACTCTCACTCACTATAACCAACCACACTCTCACTCACTGTAACCCCCCCACACTCTCACTCACTGTCACCCCCCACACTCTCACTCACTATAACCAACCACACTCTCACTCACTGTAACACCCCTACACTCTCACTCACTGCAACCACCCGCACTCTCACTCACTGTAACCCCCCCACACTCTAACTCACTGTAATGCCCCCGCACTCTCACTCACTGTAATGACCCCGCACTCTCACTCACTGTAATGACCCCGCACTCTCACTCACTGTAACCCCCCACACTCTCACTCACTGGAACCCCCGGAATCTCACTCACTGTAATCCCCCCGCACTCTAACTCACTGTAATGCCCCCGCACTCTCACTCAATGTAATGCCCCCGCACTCTCACTCACTGTGATGCCCCCGCACTCTCACTCACTGTAACCCCCCCACACTGGCACTCACTGTAACCCCCCCACACTCTCACTCACTGTAACCGCCCCACACTCTCACTCACTGTAACCCCCCCACACTCTCACTCACTGTAACACCCCCACACTCTCACTCACTGTAACACCCCCACACTCTCACTCACTGTAACACCCCCACACTCTCACTCACTGTAACACCCCCACACTCTCACTCACTGTAACACCCCCACACTCTCACTCACTGTAACCACCCCACACTCTCACTCACTGTAACCACCCCAGACTCTCACTCACTGGAACCCCGCTACACTCTCACTCACTGTAACACCCCCACACTCTCACTCACTGTAACCCCCCGCACCCTCACTCACTGTAACCCCCCCGCACTCTCACTCACTGTAACCCCCCCACACTCTCACTCACTGTAAAACCCCCCCACACTCTCACTCACCGTAAACCCCCCACACTCTCACTCACTGTAACCCCACCACACTCCCACTCACTGTAACACCCCCACACTCTCCCTCACTGTAAACCCCCCACACTCTCCCTCACTATAACCCCCCCGAGCACTGACTCACTATAACCCCCCCACACTCTCACTCACTGTAACCCCCCCCCCACACTCTCACTCACTGTAACCTCCCACACTCTCACTCACTGTAACACCCCTACACGCTCGCTCACTGAAACCCACCCACACTCTCACTCACTGTAACCCCCCCACACTATCACTCACTGTTACCCCCGAGCACTCACTCACTGTAACCCCCCAACACTCTCACTCACTGTCACCCCCCCACAATCACACTCACTGTAATCCCCCCACACTCACACTCACTGTCATCCCCCACTCTCACTCACTGTAACCCCCCCCCCGAGCACTCACTCACTGTAACGACCCCAGACTCTCACTCACTGTAACCACCCCCAAAATCTCACTCACTATCACCCCCCACACTCTCATTCACTGTAACCCCCCAACACTCTCACTCACTGTAACCCCCCCACACTCTCACTCACTGTAACACCCCCACACTCTCACTCACTGTAACACCCCCACACTCTCACTCACTGTAACACCCCCACACTCTCACTCACTGTAACACCCCCACACTATCACTCACTGTAACACCCCCACACTCTCACTCACTGTAACCCCCCCCACACTCTCACTCACTGTAACCCCCCACACTCTCACTCACTGTAACCCCCCCACACACTCACTCACTGTAACCCCCCCACACACTCACTCACTGTAACCCCCCCACACTCTCACTCACTGTAACCCACCCCCACACTCTCACTCACTGTAACCCCCCGCACTCTCACTCACTGTAACCCCCCCACACACTCACTCACTGTAACACCCCCACACTCTCACTCACTGTAACTCCCCCACACCCTCACTCACTGTAACCCCCCCACACTCTCACTCACTGTAACCGCCCCACACTCTCACTCACTGTAACCCCCCTACACTCTCACTCCCTATGACCCTCCAGACTCTCACTCACTGTCACCTCCCCACATCTCACTCACTGTAACCCCCCCCGCACTCTCACTCAGTGTAACCACGCCCCCACACTCTCACTCAATGTAACCCCCCTCCCCACATTCTCACTCACTGTAATCCCGCCCCCACACTGTCCCTCACTGTAAACCCCCCACACTCTCTCTCACTGTAACCCCACCACACTCTCCCTCACTGTCACCACCCCGAGCACTCACTCACTGGAACCCCCCCACACTCTCACTCACTGTAACCCCCCCCCCCCACTCTCACTCACTGTAACCTCCCAAACTCTCACTCACTGTAACCCCCCCACACACTCACTCACTGCAGCCCACCCCACACTCTCACTCACTGTAACCCCCCACACTCTCACTCACTGTAACCCCCCCACACTCTCACTCACTGTCACCCCCCACACTATCACTCACTGTTACCCCCCGAGCACTCACTCACTGTAACCCCCCAACACTCTCACTCACTGTCACCCCCCACTCTCACTCACTGTAATCCCCCCCCCCCCGAGCACTCACTCACTGTAACGACCCCAGACTCTCACTCACTGTAACCACCCCCAAAATCTCACTCACTATCACCCCCACACTCTCACTCACTGTAATCCCCCCACACACTCACTCACTGTCACCCCCCACTCTCACTCACTGTAACCCCCCCCCCCGAGCACTCACTCACTGTAACGTCCCCAGACTCTCACTCACTGTAACCACCCCAAAATCTCACTCACTATCACCCCCACACTCTCACTCACTGTAACCTCCCCACACTCTCACTCACCGTAACCCCCCCACACTCTCACTCACTGTAACCCCCCCACACTCTCACTCACTGTAATCCCGCCCCCACACTCTCCCTCACTGTAACCCCCGCACTCTCACTCACTGTAACACCCCCACACTCTCACTCACTGTAACGCCCCCACACTCTCACTCACTGTAACCCCCCCACACGCTCACTCACTGTAACCCCCCTACACTCTCACTCACTGTAACCCCCCCCGCCAGAATCTCACTCACTGGAACCCCCGCCACACTCTCACTCACTGTAACCCTCCCCCCCACCCCCCCCGAGCACTCACTCACTGTAACCCCCCCACACTCTCACTCACTGTAACCCCCCCACACTCTCACTCACTGTAACCCCCCCACACTCTCACTCACTGTAACCCCCCCACACTCTCACTCACTGTAACCCCCCCACACTCTCACTCACTGTAACCCCCCCACACTCGCACTCACTGTAACCCCCCCACACTCTCACTCACTGAACCTCCCACACTCTCACTCACTGTAACCCCCCCACACTCTCACTCGCTGTAACCCACCCACACTCTCACTCACTGTAACCCCCCCACACACTCACTCACTGCAGCCCCCCCACACTCTCACTCACTGTAACCCCCCACACTCTCATTCACTGTAACACCACCCACACTCTCACTCACTGTAACCCCCCCACACTCTCACTCACTGGAACCCCCCCACACTCTCACTCACTGTAACCCCCCCCCCCCACTCTCACTCACTGTAACCTCCCAAACTCTCACTCACTGTAACCCCCCCACACACTCACTCACTGCAGCCCACCCCACACTCTCATTCACTGTAACCCCCCACACTCTCACTCACTGTAACCCCCCCACACTCTCACTCACTGTCACCCCCCACACTATCACTCACTGTTACCCCCCGAGCACTCACTCACTGTAACCCCCCAACACTCTCACTCACTGTCACCCCCCCACACTCACACTCACTGTAATCCCCCCACACTCACACTCACTGTCACCCCCCACTCTCACTCACTGTAACCCCCCCCCCCCCCCGAGCACTCACTCACTGCAACGACCCCAGACTCTCACTCACTGTAACCACCCCCAAAATCTCACTCACTATCACCCCCACACTCTCACTCACTGTAATCCCCCCACACTCTCACTCACTGTCACCCCCCACTCTCACTCACTGTAACCCCCCCCCTGAGCACTCACTCACTGTAACGTCCCCAGACTCTCACTCACTGTAACCACCCCCAAAATCTCACTCACTATCACCCACACACTCTCACTCACTGTAACCTCACCACACTCTCACTCACTGTAACCCCCCCACACTCTCACTCACTGTAACCCCCCCACACTCTCACTCACTGTAATCCCGCCCCCACACTCTCCCTCACTGTAACCCCCGCACTCTCACTCACTGCAACACCCCTACACTCTCATTCACTGTAACCACCCCCCACACTCTCACTCACTGTAACGCCCCCACACTCTCACTCACTGTAACCTCCCCACACTCTCACTCACTGTAACCCCCCCACACGCTCACTCACTGTAACCCCCCTACACTCTCACTCACTGTAACCCCCCCGCCACAATCTCACTCACTGGAACCCCCGCCACACTCTCACTCACTGTAACCCTCCCCCCCCACCCCCGAGCACTCACTCACTGTAACCCCCCCACACTCTCACTCACTGTAACCCCCCCGCACTCTCACTCACTGTAACCCCCCCGCACTCTCACTCACTGTAACCCCCCCGCACTCTCACTCACTGTAACCCCCCCGCACTCTCACTCACTGTAACCGCCCAGCACTCTCACTCACTGTAACCCCCCCGCACTCTCACTCACTGTAACCCCCCGCACTCTCACTCACTGTAACCCCCCCGCACTCTCACTCACTGTAACCCCCCCCACACTCTCACTCACTGTAACCCTCCCCCACACTCTCACTCACCGTAAACCCCCCACACTCTCACTCACTGTAACCCCCCCCACACTCCCACTCACTTTAACACCCCCACACTCTCACTCACTGTAACCCCCCTACACTCTCACTCACTGCAACCCCCCCGCACTCTCACTCAGTGTAACCCCGCCCCCACACTCTCACTCACTGTAATCCCGCCCCCACACTCTCACTCAATGTAACCCCCCTCCCCACACTCTCCCTCACTGTAAACCCCCCACACTCTCCCTCACTGTAATCCCACCACACTCTCCCTCACTGTAACCGCCCCGAGCACTCACTCACTGTAGCCCCCCAAACTCTCTCTCACTGTAACCCCCTCCACACTCTCACTCACTGTAACCTCCCACACTCTCCCTCACTGTAACCCCCCCGAGCACTCACTCACTTGAGCCCCCCAAACTCTCTCTCACTGTAACCCCCTCCACACTCTCACTCACTGTAACCTCCCACACTCTCACTCACTGTAACCCCCCCACACACTCACTTACTGTAACCCCACCACACTCTCACTCACTGTAACCCCCTACACTCTCACTCACTGCAGCCCCCCCACATTCTCACTCACTGTAACCCCCCACACTCTCACTCACTGCAACCGCCCCACACTCTCACTCACTGTCACCCCCCACGCTATCTCTCACTGTTACCCCCCCGAGCACTCAATCACTGTAACCCCCCAACACTCTCACTCACAGTCACCCCCCCACACTCACACTCACTGTAATCCCCCCACACTCACACTCACTGTCACCCCCCACTCTCACTCACTGTCACCCCCCCAGACTCACACTCACTGTAACACCCCCACACTCTCACTCACTGTAACCCCCCCACACTCTCACTCACAGTGACCCCCCCACACTCTCACTCACTGTAACCCCCCCCGAGCACTCACTCACTGTAACCCCCCCACACTCTCACTCACTGTAACCCCCCCGCACTCTCACTCACTGTAATCCTCCCGCACTCTCACTCACTGTAACCCCCAACATTCTCACTGACTGTAACCCCCCCGCACTCTCACTCACTGTCAAGACCACGCACTCTCACTCACTGTAAAGCCCCCGGACTCTCACTCACTGTAGCCCCCCCGCCCTCTCACTCACTGTAACCCTTCCGCACTCTCACTCACTGTAACCCCCCCACACTCTCACTCACTGTAACCCCCCCACACTCTCACTCACTGTAACCCCCCCACACTCTCACTCACTGTAACCCCCCCACACTCTCACTCACTGTAACCCCCCCACACTCTCACTCACTGTAACCCCCCCACACTCTCACTCACTGTAACCCCCCCACACTCTCACTCACTGTAACCCCCCCACACTCTCACTCACTGTAACCCCCCGACACTCTCACTCACTGTAACCCCCCCGACACTCTCACTCACTGTAACCCCGCCACACTCTCACTCACTGTAACCCTCCCACACTCTCACTCACCTTAACCAACCACACTCTCACTCACTGTAACCCCCCCACACTCTCACTCACTGTAACCCCCCCACACTCTCACTCACTGTAACACCCCTACACTCTCACTCACTGTAACCCCCCCACACTCTCACTCACTGGAACCCCCGGAATCTCACTCACTGTAATCCCCCCGCACTCTCACTCACTGTAATGACCCCGCACTCTCACTCACTGTAATGCCCCGCACTCTCACTCACTGTAATGCCCCCGCACTCTCACTCACTGTAATGCCCCCGCACTCTCAATCACTGTAACCCCCCCACACTGGCACTCACTGTAACCCCCCCACACTCTCACTCACTGTAATCCCCCCACACTGGCACTCACTGTAACCCCCCCACACTCTCAATCACTGTAACCGCCCCACACTCTCACTCACTGTAACCCCCCCACACTCTCACTCACTGTAACCCCCCCACACTCTCACTCACTGTAACACCCCCACACTCTCACTCACTGTAACACCCCCCACACTCTCACTCACTGTAACACCCCCACACTCTCACTCACTGTAACACCCCCACACTCTCACTCACTGTAACACCCCCACACTCTCACTCACTGTAACACCCCCACACTCTCACTCACTGTAACCACCCCACACTCTCACTCACTGTAACCACCCCAGACTCTCACTCACTGGAACCCCGCTACACTCTCACTCACTGTAACACCCCCACACTCTCACTCACTGTAACCCCCCCCACACTCTCACTCACTGTAACACCCCCACACTCTCACTCACTGTAACACCCCCACACTCTCACTCACTGTAACACCCCCACACTCTTACTCACTGTAACCCCCCCCCCACACTCTCACTCACTGTAAAACCCCCCCACACTCTCACTCACCGTAAACCCCCCACACTCTCACTCACTGTAACCCCACCACACTCTCCCTCACTGTAAACCCCCCACACTCTCCCTCACTGTAAACCCCCCACACTCTCCCTCACTATAACCCCCCCGAGCACTCACTCACTATAACCCCCCCACACTCTCACTCACTGTAACCCCCCCCCCCCACACTCTCACTCACTGTAACCTCCCACACTCTCACTCACTGTAACACCCCTACACTCTCACTCACTGGAACCCCCCCACACTATCACTCACTGTTACCCCCCGAGCACTCACTCACTGTAACCCCCCAACACTCTCACTCACTGTCACCCCCCCACAATCACACTCACTGTAATCCCCCCACACTCACACTCATTGTCATCCCCCACTCTCACTCACTGTAACCCCCCCCCCCGGGCACTCACTCACTGTAACGACCCCAGACTCTCACTCACTGTAACCACCCCCAAAATCTCACTCACTATCACCCCCCACACTCTCATTCACTGTAACCCCCCAACACTCTCACTCACTGTAACACCCCCACACTCTCACTCACTGTAACACCCCCACACTCTCACTCACTGTAACACCCCCACACTCTCACTCACTGTAACACCCCCACACTCTCACTCACTGTAACACCCCCACACTCTCACTCACTGTAACACCCCCACACTCTTACTCACTGTAACACCCCCACACTCTCACTCACTGTAACACCCCCACACTCTCACTCACTGTAACCCCCCCCCACACTCTCACTCACTGTAACCCCCCCCACACTCTCACTCACTGTAACCCTCCCCCACACTCTCACTCACCGTAAACCCCCCACACTCTCACTCACTGTAACCCCCCCCACACTCCCACTCACTTTAACACCCCCACACTCTCACTCACTGTAACCCCCCTACACTCTCACTCACTGCAACCCCCCCGCACTCTCACTCAGTGTAACCCCGCCCCCACACTCTCACTCACTGTAATCCCGCCCCCACACTCTCACTCAATATAACCCCCCTCCCCACACTCTCCCTCACTGTAAACCCCCCACACTCTCCCTCACTGTAATCCCACCACACTCTCCCTCACTGTAACCGCCCCGAGCACTCACTCACTGTAGCCCCCCAAACTCTCTCTCACTGTAACCCCCTCCACACTCTCACTCACTGTAACCTCCCACACTCTCCCTCACTGTAACCCCCCCGAGCACTCACTCACTTGAGCCCCCCAAACTCTCTCTCACTGTAACCCCCTCCACACTCTCACTCACTGTAACCTCCCACACTCTCACTCACTGTAACCCCCCCACACACTCACTTACTGTAACCTCACCACACTCTCACTCACTGTAACCCCCTACACTCTCACTCACTGCAGCCCCCCCACATTCTCACTCACTGTAACCCCCCACACTCTCACTCACTGCAACCGCCC